>NW_027210075.1:0-121236 GCF_027789765.1 Dendropsophus ebraccatus | reverse complement strand
GGAATGGAGCGATTTTAAGGAACATATATTTTCTTTAAAAGGTTTTAATTTTTTACAAGCCATCAAATCAAATAAAAGTTATACATGTTACATATCGTTGTAATCATAACACTTAAGGAACATATATAACAAGTCAGTTTTACCCTAGGGCAAAGCGGAGTAAAAACAACCCCCCCCAAATAAAATAAAAAAACATTTTTTATTTCAATTTCACCACACATATGATTTTTTTTCTGGTTTCCCGGCACAATTTTAGGCAAAATTACATCTGCCATAGCAAAGTACAAATTAGTTTGTGCAAAAAATTAGGGCTCATTTGGGTCTCTAGGTGGAAAAATGCAGGCGCTATGGCCTTATATACACGAGGAGGGAAAAACGAAAGCGCAAAAATGAAAACTGGCTGTGTCCCCTAAGGGTTAAAGTACAATCTGCCAACGTCACTAGCAGGATTTGATAAGCAGACTAATATGTAGATTTATGGGGAAAGCACCAGAATAACTTTAATAAATTTAATAATATAAATCTCTGCTCATTCTGGACTAGGTAGTCAACTAGGAGGTACGTATCAGTGATTGACAGCCATTAGAACATTTTTTTCAATGCACTTTTTTGTCATGTGATGCGTATTACCCCTTTTGTGTCATGTTGGCATAGAAGTTTAGTGACTTTTAAAAAGTTTTAATACAATAATTGTGTCGAAAAAAAATGTTTGAAACTTAAACAATTCCCCTGCACAGAAATGTGTGAATATGGCCAGGAAAATGGCCATGCAAAGCATTGATAAATACTTTCCAATAGGTGGCGTACAAACCACATGTCAAAAAAGTGCATTGAAGAGGAGGTGCAAATTCACTGTACATTGGGTGACAACTTCATACTTAATATTTTACTCCATTAAAACTGGCAAAAAAAGTTAATAGGTCATAAGTAGTGATGAGCAAGTGCTAAAATGCTCGGTGCTCATTACTCCAGACGAATATCCTCCCGATACTCGAGTGCTCGTTTCTCGTAACGACCCCCATTGAAATCAATGGGAAACTCGAGAATTTTTCGAGGGGACCCAAGTTTGGTAGAGGGAAGGTCGTGTGAAAACCTGTCAACCTCAGAAAATGATGGAAACACCACGGAAATGGACAGGAAACAGCAGGGGCAGCATGTATGCATGCCTATAAGGCTGCCTAATCGCACCATTACGCCAAATTCTGGGCAACAGCTGTGGGATACAATCTGTTGGTGGCTGCACCTATACACACTCTGTGACACCCCCTTTACTCTGAACAAGCAGTAGTGAACTTAGATAGCCTTTGCGTAAGGAATACAGAAATCAGAAAATATAGTAGAGGGCTCAAAAAATAGTTACTGAGCACTTCTTAGGGGGTCCTGTGTGCAACACCTAATGTCCCCTTTCTGCCAGCAGCCGATCACCACAGTGTGCTGCTGAAATCGTGGTAGCTGCACTGCAAGTCCCAGCCAGCAGTCTGTAGTAATTACAATTTATTAAACGATTAAAGCCCTTACAAGGGCTGTTTGGTTCTTTCGCTAGTATTCCCTGCCTACTGGAACGCTAATTCCCTCCCTAACGCTCTCCCCTGACCAGCAGCAGCTCTGTCCCTAATCTCTTTCAGCATGCATGTGAGCCGAGCCTCGGCAGCCGAGATTTTTATATGGCAGGGTCATCTGATCTGGCCAACCAATCGCTGCTATTGACATGTATGGGTCCCACGTCATCGCAGGATGTACCAAAGAGTCTCCTGCATGTTTATTGGCTTGAGAAAAAGCACTGAAACTTACAGGAAACGGATGATGAGATTTTCTCGAGTATCGTCCAAGTAACGAGTACCATCGAGTACCCTAATACTCGAACGAGTACCAAGCTCGGACGAGCTCGTTTCGCTCATCACAAGTCATAAGGTATTTTTAGTGGAATTAAGGCTATTGCACCTGTGACACCTGGACCTGCATGTAATGGACATCTCTACAACCCCTATAGATTCCAGTCCATCTTGATCCAGTCTACCCATCATACCCCAATATTGTCCTGATTGCCCCCACACTCCATTGTTCTCTATAGTAATATTTTTTTCTAGCACTTAACCCCTTCACTTCGAGTCATAGGTATTTTATGTGCCAGCTTCTCTTCCCTTTATAAATTCTACGTAGAGGTACAAGAATTGAAGGGAGTTTATTACCACCATGGCACATCCAGACCTTGCCATATGGTGTGATAGCTGCTGGGTTCCTGAATACATATCAATGTTTTTGGGTATTTTAATCCGCTGCTCCATTTACAAGTTATGCTGTAAAAACCATATGTGCAAATCAGATTGTTTTGGTGCACTGAAGGTGGTCCCAAGCCCTGGATGCAATGCTACTCCTGCCTGTTCGCACACATTGTTGAATTTGGCTGATTAAGGACCAATGTTAGCGTCAGAGCCTTTCCTGCATATTTATGAGGAGTCGGGCATAGTGGGCAGGAGTAGTGGTGCACTAGGGGGCTTGGGACTGCTTTCGGTGCACCAAATGAACTAATTTGCATATAAGGCCCTTGCAGCTATCACCACACCAGAATACAAGGTCTCTATGTGCTACGGTGGTGATAGTTCCCCTTTAAATTATTGAAAATAAAAATGTACAACAATCCAGCGGAAACCACATCTGTTAAACATATAACTGCATCCTAAGTATAATAGAACCGAATTATTAGACTATTCATAAAGCGCTCCTCTAAAATATAACCACATCCCGGCCAAACTACTTTTTAGAAACAGCTGTTCCCTTATTCCCAGTACACGGATGGAGGGCTCTTATCTAAAGTGCCTCCTAAACAAATAAGCCCTGAATTAATCAGAAATTGTGGCCACAGATGCCATATAATCAATTACAGAGCTCCAATTGTGTCTCACGTCCAAGGTCAGACGCGTTTCGCCCTAAAAACTTTCCTGCCTGATTTTAATGCAGCCAAACTTCAAAGTAGCCCGATCTGCATGCCGTTATGATGCTTCATGACACGTGCCGCATGGAAATGGCTGGACAGAGCCTATAGCCACGATGTTTCAGTTTGGGGGCTTTTATGGTAACCATGGTGTTTTAGGGTATTTTGTGTCAGTGATGGCTCAAGCGACAGAAGAAACCCAAAGGACGATATTAGACGTTCATACAATTCTAAAATATAGTGGGATAAGTAACCTTGGAAAATGTAGAGGGAAGCTATCGTAAAATTCATAGTTTTAATATGTGTCACTGCTGTGTCTTGTAGGTTTATGAAGAATGTGTCAGGGCTGTTGCCTAGCAACAATCTAGGTATACAATGAGTGACCACTGTAAATCTCCTTAGGACCGTATTACATGGCCCGATGACTTGATTGAAGCAAGCACTAATCTGCTAGATCTAATGAGCCCATACACGGTGGGCGGATAATCGTGCAGTAAGGGCTGCACAGACATTGTTAGTGACATTGGTGCAGCCCTTGCCTAATAAGTGTAAAATACCTGTTCACACTCCCTGATGACCTGCTAGCTTTTGCCTGCCCCTGGAAGTGTCTGAAGTGACAAGACGCTCAGCCAATCACCGGGACAGTGCCGCAGCCAGTGATTGGCTAAGCGGCTTGCCATTTCAGACACTGTGGGGAATGGGCCAAAGCTAGCAGGACATCAGGGAGCGCAGAGATATGAATACGTTTATTTTTGTTACAGTTTCATCAGCATTGGCCGCACATTGCTATTGCACGTAGCAATTAGTGATGAGCGAATACTACGCTATTCGAATGCTTTGAATATTTGAACGCCAATGCAGTAAAGGGAGAGAGTGCTTTTAGGTGATGTTAAGGCTAAACGTGTAAAAACCATATATTTAGAAGCTGTTGTGAGACAGGCAGTGTGTTTAGACATCTAATGATAGTGTATACAGCTGTATACTGTGAGTGTGGCATAACACCTGTTATCTTGCTACTACTGATGTGCGCAGTCTGCATCCTGTAAAGGCATTGACCAGCCCCTTAATTTTATTATTTAACAACCAATTATATGTCTGGTATACAGCTGTATACTGTGATTGCAGGATAATACCTGTTTTTCTTGCTACTACTGATTTGTAGTTATCATTAATTTTCGTTATTACGTATTTTACACTGCACCTGACCTGATACATATGCAAGTGTGTACTGCTAGACCGAAACGTACACTTACATACAGAATTTGTTCGTGAATCTTCGGCGTACACTTGGGAAAATTGGGATGTTCGCTCATCACTAGTGTTAGATGCAGCCAGGCATGCTTCCCCTGCTGTCCCATATGCATCCAGAGGTCGTGGCATCATTTACTGAGGTGTCATTGGGCACTTGGTGACCTCCTAGTGGTCGAATATTGATTTCCAGATCCCAAGTATTTTTTCTCCCATAGACTATAATGGGATTCGATATTGGTTTGAATATACGAATATCGGGAGCCATTCGAATCGAATTTCAAATAATCTAATATTTCACTTTTCGCTCATCTCTAGTAGCAATATGTGGTGGGTGGCCTGATTTGGCAAATTGTCGCTCTGTGTAATAGGGCCCTTACCCTTTGGATCTCCAGCTGTTGCAAACTACAACTAGTGTAATGTCCCAAAAAATTCATCTTGCCACAGGCTATATAACCACAGGGAGATAGTCAGAGACAGGAGTCCCTGTTCTTGTACCTTCTGACCGAAATATAGAATATTCGTAATTAAATACTCTCTGCTTCTGTCTGTGGCCAGGTCTGGACCAGTGTTTTCTTGGGGTCACTGGCAGTCACAAAGGAAAACCCTGATGTGGATCAGACCACCGCATGAGCTGGTGAGTATTATTCCACCACAAGGAAAGGCACAGGACTTCTGCTCAGTATATAGTTTCTATGGCCTATGGCCTATCTAGAGAGCAGGCACACCTTTCATTTTAACAGAAGTCCTTGCTTTTTTTTTTTTACAGTAAACTGTAATGCACTATGCTTGGCTTTTTACTACATTGCCCATAGAGGTAAGTGGCCATGCTTAGCTCCTCACACTCTATTTGTCAGGTCCACCTAGCCCAGGCAGTGTGGAGCCCAATCTGAGCCAACATTAAATCTGAAATGACTATGACAACCCCATTTAAAAGAAACCTTGTTGAGTTCACTTATCCTTAGTGGTTACAGTATGTTCAGATTCTTCAAGGACAAATCTTCGTAAACCAATGATATCCGTGAATTGCCAAAATTACAACTCCGATAGTATCTCACCATAGGACAAAGCTACACGTGTACTCACTCAGTACTCACAAAAAGTTTCAGTCAGGTGAAGTAGTAACAAAGTTTTATTCAACTAATGATTGAGGTTTTCTGTTACATCATATGACTGAAACATAAGATATGGATTTATGATAAAACATATAATATAGATAGTCTTAATAGTCTTCAGGGTGGACCTTCATTGCCCATGTCTCCTAGATTTAGTCCCGGACCTGAGGAGAAATAACATGTAATTAGATAGAGAATAGTACTTAAGTCCATCAGCTCTCTGACCCCTTAGCTGGGGTCTAACTAGGACTAAATAGGAAACCCTTCCGTCTTCTTTATCTCCACTGCAGATTAGATGTGGAGAAAGAGAGGGAGCAAAAATGGACGGCTTCATTTGACTTATTTAATTCTTCTCTTTAATGTCCCTAAAATATATGACTTACTTTAAAGGTTTTAGTAACTGGGGACGTCTTCCACTCCGACTTCAGACCATCTCTTTCCAAATCTATAGAAACCAAATCAGTAATAGTACAATTAACATTTCTAACCATTACTACTATATTTTCTGTTATTGTAACAATACAGTTCCTTATATATAACTCATAGATGAAACATTACATAGCCTGCCACCACTGTACAATTCTCATGTCAGGCATATATAACCTATGGCTGTATCCAAGTTTTCCAGGACTTCTTAGGGCAACATCCAAGCCACTGGTAATCAATGGCAAAAGATTAGACTCGAGCATGCTCAATTGGCGCTCATCTCTAGCATACAGTATATTACCTACAAATCTTAAAATCCCATTATCAGACCAAGCATGGCACTAAGCAAAAGCACCATTTACTAGTGTAGGGTACATGAATATAAAATATTATTCAGAGGCATAACTTGAACTTCATAAGAAATCCATAAGAAATCCTTCCACCCTACCTAGAAACATTTACAATATGGACAAGACCCCACCAATTGGATTTGCCAGATAGTATTGAATATCAACTTGGAAAACACCAAAAATGTTTAAGAAAACTTAACAATGAAATAAGCCAGGGTTAATAGAAATATTTCACTGGTGGTAATCTCTCTTATATCAATACTTGTCCCTTTAAATACACCTGGCATCTTGTTTACAGATAAGCAAACTTGCCGAAAGTTCGATGATCGGCATTGGAAGAAGATAGAGCTTATGGTTTTTCTAGGCAGTCCTCGGTCTACATCCACCTTATCCAGGCAGCGAGATACAAATACCGATCAGTTGGGTTTATGCGAACTTGAACTTTCTGCAAGTTCGCTCATCTCTAGAGCCCATATACCTAATTTATTAAAGTTGGTCTTACAACCTTTAGTTCATGAAGGATCTTTCTTTCACTAATCATTATTCGGGAAAGAACTTTTCTAGAAAATTCCCAAAAAGATTGTTCCTTTGTCGCCCAGTGTCATTGATCATGTATGTTTTGTTTGAACAACTATGGACAATATAGACTAAAATGTGTATGGTTGTATCTGCAATCAGACAATTGCTCGATAAACAGTTGTTCAACCATCGACCTACTTCTTTCTAATGGGTATGGCCACCTTTAGCTTGGTAACTCTTACCTGGGACGAGTGACGAAGGTGATATATTGCCACAGGTCTGAGTAATACTGGGCCAGCTGCTCCGGAGATGCCTGATCTCCTGGATGTTGAGGTTCACTGGGAGCGGCTGAAGACATGTAGCTCAGAGCCAGAAGGATGAAGAAGACAGCGGAGAGGAATCTGAGCATCTGTATAGAAGAGCAACACTGTAAACATAAAGTATGGAAAGAGACTGTTTCCACCATGAATGACGTGAGTGTCCATGTGGGCGCTCAATGTTACCTCTTGGCTCTGGTTCATAAAAGGAAGGTCCTATGTGCTCCCCAAATAGGCCATATAGAAAGTGACTAGAGAACTCATGGGTGTGAGGGAATAATGTGTTGACTTAGAGACCAAATTGGCCTATGGAGCATTATAGGTCATGCCTCTATTATCTGCGTTTTCTTGTCCTGTTCCCTTTACCACTTTTCTTTATGTTTCATAAACTTCTATCCCAACCAAAAAAATAGAGGCCATATTCCATAGCCTGAATAATGCAATCTATAGAGCTACTCCTGTCAAGCCTTGATCGAAAAAAACTGTTAGACCCATTATAAGTCAATGGGATCTATAGGGATGTGGTGGAATCTGTTTGAAAATAGACTCCTCATATTAATCATGGCTCCTTTAAGAGAACGTGAATAAGTACTAGCAGAGTAAAACGAGTGTCTAGAACAGGGGTGTCAACTCAAGGCTTCCAGCTGTTGCAAAACTACAATTCCCATCATGCCTGGGCAGCTTGAAGCTTTAGCTTTGGCTGTCCAGGCAGGATGGGAATTGTAGTTTTGTAACAGCTGGAGGGCCTGAGTTTAACACCTGTGGTCTAGAAGTATGAAACATATGTATGAGACGTATGTATCTTATATATATCCCAATACATCCTTAGTATCAATCAGAGTAACAGGTTATAATAAGAATTCATCCTATACCAGTCATTGCTATATACAATACATTAGTCTTAGGTCTGAAGAACACAGGTCCCCTTTGTGCCTCCGCCACCTGCCCTCTCCTGTCACCAGGCTGAAGAAATAGCCTTTTAATGATCCTGCTATAACTTTTTCCAAGGACTAAAAAAATGGAGATACGGGATATGGAGGATGTTATCTTACCTTGGCGAGTCGGGTGGTGTCTAGCTGACCCTGAATTTCGGGCGTAGATTTTATCTACATTCCATCCCCCTCCCCACCTGTCGTCATCAGTTCATCCTTCCCCCTTGTTTCCATGTTCGCCCCCTCCATTACTCAATGCTAACATGTCACCTTTCCAAGTCAATGGCTTTACATTCACTTCCACAACCAACTGGACATTCACGCTTGGGCGCCTCTTGACTTGGCAATTATTAGGAGAGATGCAGGATTTTCCATGACCACCCTGACACTTCCTAAACTACTTTGCAATGATTTAATGGTACCGCAACCTTACGTTTCCATGTTTTTATTAATCTATAAAAAATATATGTGTGCAATACTTACCTACAGTATATCGGCAAGACCATATAGCAGGGATGTAACTAGGATCTATAAAGATCAGGAGCATGAGCCCTAAGACATAAATCATATGTCAATCAAAAATCTAAAAGACAGCATAGTTATAAAGCAATAAAACAACTTTTAGGGAATTGGAATTCTTGGTACATCGGTCTTGTCCCCAAATAATTTACCCCATGGCAAACACTAATGTGTATAAATGGTTATTCTCTATCCTTTTCCTCTCCATCCAGCCTAGACCGCCATGAAGACTTCTCCTGGCCACCACTTAGTGCACACAAAAGTATGGCTCTGTGCTGCCTCTCCCACAGTAGTAGTGCCCCCTTTGTGTCCTTCACAGTATTAGTGCCAACCACAGTATTGGGCCCCCTTTAATTCAACCCACACTAATAGTTCATCCAAACATATAGAAGTGTTTCCTCTAGAATTGGTGCCAACTTAGTGCCCACTACATATCAGAGCCCCTGCTTAGTTATAGTGTCCCCACTCAATAATAATACCCCTTTAGTATCTGCCCACTAAATAATATTGCCCCTGTGTGCATGGTATTCAGTACTTTACCCTATTAGTGCTCTCACTCAGTAATGATGCCCCTTAGTGTACCTCATTTACAATGCATGTCCCCTCATTGGTCCCACTTAGTAATGTTGCGCCTAACTTAGTAATAGTGCCCCCTTATTGACAACTTTTTAGTAATACTGACCCCCCTGCGCTGTAGCAAAAAAAAAACTAATACTCACTTTACCTTATTCCCCTGATACTCCTCTTTGTAGCCTATGAGATGCCACATAGGATCCTTCACGAGGGCTTACAGCCTACACTGGATCCTATTTTGGTAACTCATAGGCTGCAGGCTTGAAGGAACCAGAATTAGACTCTTTTAAAGAACAAAACCAGCAGACTGGCTGTGGCTTTTAGTATCACACCGGTTCAGAGGCAGACAGGCTTGAAGGGCTCCGCAGGCCATCCCATGCTCTCTGGGTTGGTTCAGCCCCCTGGGGGGAGCACTATTGGTGATGGTCTTGGTTCTCCCAGTGCACTCCCTAATGTAAGTGTCAGACATAGTGGAATTTGGGGTGCTATGATGTTATGGTGTGGACAGAGATTCCAGATATAGGACTATAGACAGATAAACTCCACCCTACTATACTTGGTTCAGAAGGGCAATGGTAGAATCCCAATTGATAGTAGGTGCTGCTATATCAGTACTTTCATCAGTACTGGTGTTTTTGCAACAAATGGAGCCCCAGCAGTTAGATATTACTATTCTATAGCATAGAAAATTGCGACAGTGTTATAACAGGGTTAACCTCCAGAGGGCGACCATCACATACAGGCGTGTAAAAACCTGATCTTCCTGGCATTGTGTTATTTTCTGAAAGCCAAATAACGACTATAGAGAAATGCTAATATAAAATCAGGTACTCTTATACTAGACATGTATTTGTAGTTATTTGTAGTGTGAATGGAAATAATCATTAAAAAATATTTATTCATTTTTTTATACTGTTTATACTAGTTCCCCCTAGGGGACTTATATAACCAATCATTGGATTGCTTAAATAGATGAATGCACTGAATTGATCTATACGATTGACCTGTCTATAGTGATTACAGTACAGTGACGCATAGGTGATGTCTTCACTGATCAGAGTCATCCCTTTTTATTTTTTTCTTCTAGATCTGTCCCAGACTGTCGTGATGACTTCCAGCATCTTGGCATCTTAGGCTCCAGAATTTTCTAGCACTCTGCCTGCCCATAGTTTAGTAATACAAACAATTCATACCCCCATACAGTAATGCTTCCCTTTGTGCATCTCTTCACCTAAAACCTTATAACTGTATCCTGTCTAGGGCTACATTGAGACTTCATGCAGTGTTCCCCATTGATTTTATCCGAGCTACAGCTGCAGTTCAGACACAACCATAAACTTGTCTGAGATCCTTTAGATTGCAGTTGACACTCAATAGTCAAAATTGATCAGTAGTGCTATATAAAGTCACAGGATAGCCTTGAACTTTGCATGTAGTTCCTTATGAGAACACCAGAGGGCTCTGTCGGTACATACTTTGCACTGCTTGTACTGCTTGAATGGATCTACGAATGGTTGTCTGTTCTGGTGAATGTGCATTGTTGTACCTGTACTTCATGTTTAGCTCCGTTACTGGATACCAAAAGTGGTCTGGCTGGTATATATAGCTATAATGTAGACGTATAGGGAGAAAAGGTGTATATATCGAGAGAAAAACTAAGATATATATATATATATATATATATATATATATATATATATATATATACACATATATATATTTATATATAAAAAAAAAATGGCCTTCTGAATGGCCTCATATGGCTGGAGTGTGTCAGCAGTTCCTGCATGATGAATATATTGATGCTATGGACTGGTCCGTCCATTCCTCAGACCTAAATGCGATTGAGCACATCTGGGACATCATGTCTCGCTCCATCCACCAACGCCACATTGCACCCCAGAATGTCCAGGAGTTGGCGGCTGCTTTATCCCAGGTTTGGGAGGAGATCCCTCAGGAGACCATCCGCCACCTCACCAGGAGCATGCCCAGGCGATGTAGGGAGGACATACAGGCACATGGAGGCCAGACACACTATTGGGACTCATTTCCTTGTCTTGAGGCATTTCCAATAAAGGTCGATCAGCCTGTAATTTAATTTCCCACTTTGATTTTAAGTATCAATCCAAATCCAGACCTCCATCTATATCCTATATGTTTATGTATGTAAGGTGATATATGTATGTAAGTTGTGTCTGGGAATGCTTGTTGCCTATAGCTGGCTTGTGTAAAAGGGCTGGCAATCAGTCAACGAATAAGGAAAATTCAGCCTATAAAATCATTGTTATTGGCCACAAATCACCCTTTCTAAACGGGATGAACGGCCAATAATGATGACTTTGCATGGCCCCGTAATTGATCCAGCGATCCTTTGTGTAGCCTGGCTGCATGATTAATTGAGCCTTAGAAAGGCTCTATAAACAAGCTCTTACCTCACTGATGAGTTAGTCCGCATAAAAGACTGGCATCATATATGGCATCATATATGAGAAATTTTTAGTAGTGACAGCATAGTTAAAATGTCATTGCATTTGTATCATGTTTACGATCGTTCCTATTTATGGGATTTCTTTACTTAGAAGAGTTAATGTGGATGTTTATGGAATCCAAAGTTCCAGAATGTTCCAATATGAAGACAATGAAGGTAGGAGGAGCAGCATATTCCTTATCAGTAGCTGTAATGGTTTCTGCCCCCTTCGTCCCTGGTTAAAAGTTTGTGTGGAACAGCCTGAAATGGTGATCCCTTTGAAAGCACAGAAACACATGTAATTTCCATTGGGTCACCATGAGCCAACTTAAGGAAAAGATTCCAAAAATTTTGATAAAAAGGAACAAATGAATGAGGTAACACTGGATGAATAATATACATTGGCCGACTATCTGCATAATGAACAATAAAAAAAGTAAGGCCAAGTCATGGCTTGTTCATAGTGGGATCTTTATGTAGATTTTTTTTTAACAGGTGACCTGGCTCCAGTCTATTGCTGATGCTACCAAATTCCATAAAAAAACACAAAAAAGGCCTGTTGTGTTTTCTTTAGATAGCAGCCCATAATTGTCTTGAGGAAGTGAAAATTGCCTGATTCTCCCTGAATGGCTCAAAGAAATACCCCACATCCATCGAATGGAAGAGCTCAGGACGGAGCTCCATGTCATACAACAATGCAATGTGCATTCGCTGGGAAACCTTTGCCTCTTCACCAGTTTTTCACTCATATGGCTTATCTGCCAATCCTGAGATATAATTTAATAGGTATAATATAACAATAATTTTCTCCCACCCTTTCCCTATCCCTATGTGCCATGCTGTCATTCTTGTTTCCCAAATGTTCTTCCTACACCGTAAAGCATAAAACCAGGCGTGATAGGCCTCCCTCTTTAATATATGACATATATTCCCAATAACTAAAGATGTGTTGGTTTTTTTTGTGTGTGTGTCGAGGCTGCAGGTGGGATGCTGGTGTTTGGGGCTGGCTTTGTCACGGTTGTCAATAGTGGCAGTACTCAGCCCTGGACACATTGGCACTGGTCCTTTGGTAGAACAATATTACACACAGTAGGTACAGTAACTGCTCACAGGTGCTTAGTGCAGAAATAGTATAACACTTGAGGTAGACTATAGGTAGAGGTGAAAATACAGAGAGACTTAGAAGCAAGGGTAGTTTAGGGGCCATTTAGGGGCAGGGCCGTCTTACCCATTGGGCATGGTAGGCGGCTGCCCGGGGGCCCTTGCGTCCTAGGGGGCCCCTGCCCTCTGTGACATACCTGTATTTTTTGCTTTATAAGACGCACTTATAAAACTAAGTGCGTCCTAAGTGCGTCCTGTATTGCCGCTCACTATGCATATGCATAGTGAGCGGCCCTGAGCGACCCCCTCCGCCCGCCCCTTCTATCGCTTCTCAGCTGAGTCGATCAGAAGCCCAGGAAAGTGCAATGAGCAGCACTTTCCTGGGCTTCTGATTGGCTCAGCTAAGTGGCGATAGAAGGGGCGGGCAGTCCAGGAACTCACCAGTCCGCCGGCCCCAGCAGCTGATGTCTCCCGGCAGCGCGCTCCTGTCATCCTCCAGGAACAGGCAGCGGGGTACAGAGACGCTGCCTGTGTCCTGGATGTGTCGTGCAGCCGGACACTTCTGGCACAGGCAGTCTCTCTGTACCCCGCTGCCTGTGCCGGAGGATGTCGGGAGTGGCGCGCTGATGGGAGAGGAGCTGCTGGGGCCGGCGGACGGGTGAGTAACTGGTTTGTTGTTTTGGGGGACACTGGCTACTATAGGGGTACTGGCTATGCGGGAACTGGCTACTATGGGGGGCACTGGCTACTATGGGGGGCACTGACTACTTTGGGGGCACTGGCTACTATGGGGGGCACTGGCTACTATGGGGGTACTGGCTACTATGGGGGGCACTGGCTACTATGGGGGGCACTGGCTACTATGGTGGGATTGGCTACTATGTGGGTACTGGCTACTATGGGGGGGCACTATATGGGGGGATTGGCTACTATGGGGGGCACTATATGCAATAATGTGGGGGATTTGATGGGGTGGTTTGGGGGGGGCCCAATTCGCACCTCTGCCCAGGGGCCCATAATGCTGTTAATATGGCCCTGTTTAGGGGCCCTTGTCTAAGAAGTGCAGTACTCTGCCGGAATTGTGGTGTAGATACTTGCAAGAACAACTTCTCATATATATATATATATATATATATATATATATATATATATGAACTGGGCATATATGACTGTCTTCTGCCTACACAAGTTTAGAGACCACCAGGTAGGGTAGTACAAGTCCTAGGTCTGTCTCTAGGTTGAGCTCCCACTGAAGATACCCCCAAGTGGAGTAGTGTCAGTAAGATACGTCAGCACTTAGCAACTTTGTCTTACTGGGGATCAGTCCCTCTTCCTCTCTTCTAGGAAGTGACTTTCCTGACGTTTAGAAGATCCACGGCATGGACACCTGACTTCTAGGGGTTAGCACTGCATACTAGCAGTTGCATTCTTTACAGAAGAAAAGTCTCAGTGCCTGTGCCTCAGGAGCCTGTATCTTGTGCCTGTCTCTCATACACACTAACTAGGAAGACCCAGAACAGGAAGTTACCTTTATCTATATAGGGTCATGTGACAGGAGTGTCTTGCACCTGTGATTGGCTAAACACAACACATCGCTAAACCTTTCTACACTGCAGCTGTGCACAAGGGAGAGTGAGACACCTAGTGGCTGGAGCGGAAAATCACAGCTCCCAACTCTTGGGGTGGCACCTGAGTTACTTTCTGACAGGCAGTAAAAACTTTAGTGACCCCTGTAACCTGTTATTGTACACATGCTTCCGTAATATTTAGCAGGTTATTCTCCGCCATATCATATGTGTGGGGTATTTTCTAAAACTTTTTTTCCTTTTGGGGACATTTTTGTTTCTATTACCCCTTCCCTATTTTGTCTTCTTTACCCTTTATTATTTTTAATAAAAGTTTGAATATGGAAAAAAAAAAAACAGGATACAGGTGAATATATAGTGACGTCTATGATGAGAAATAGATGAGCTCAGTAACCAGGCTGCAGCTGTAGCCTCTACTCCCATTTAACTCATGATTCTAGAACACAACTTTTCATTGACTTGTCTAAAAGTTGGACAAGTTTGGCTGGGTTCAGCCAGGTTGGTTTGTCTGCACATTATTTGGACAAAATACATTGTTTTCAATGGAAATATGTAAGCTGCAGGGGCCCAAAACATAACCCTTTAGAGGCACTTTATACATCTAGGTCATAGACATTAGATATCGCCTCTTATACTAGTTAGGGTGAGGCCAGATGAGCATGTTGCCTCACCCTTAAGTCATATTTGCCCAAATGAGACTGAACACACTAAGCACATAGTTCTCCTGGCTCGTTCTTCTCAGTCCCTGACAGATCATAACTTTTGACATGTCTCTGTACCATATCAAAAGTATTTTTAAAATAACAGGTATTCTTTAAAAAGTTTGTCTTTTATGCAAAATCAGCAGAAAAATCTGCATAGAAAAAATTTTTGTCAAGAAAATACTGAACAAAAACCTGTTTTTGGCCATGTTGCATGTTTTTTTTTTAACCTAATTTTGAATTGTCAATGTTTTTTTATGCTTTTCGTTCGTGTTTTTAGCTGTTTAAGGCTTATAAAAAGCAGTGAGCCGTGTGTGAACATAAGTGTAGTGTTAGCCTTGGACGTTTTTGCCCTTGGTCCATTTTTTAGCAGTTTTTAGGATGTTTTTGAGCTGTAAAATAGACATTTACAGCTGACAAAGAACCATGTAGTTCTGACTCTTGTGATGCGCTACAGCACTACATCTCCACCAGTGTATATCCCTGTGATGTCATCACTGGGCACTTTATTGAGCAGAATGTCAAGTGCAGAACAATACAAGTGTCATTATAGCGGCAGCTGACATTTGTTCTTTCAGAACACTCCATTCCTGTCTTTGTTAGTAAGATGACAATTCACATTATATTGACTTAGTTCATTGTCCTCTACGCTGAACAGACAAATGTATTTGTGTTTTTTGTGTCTTTCATGTCACAAATAGGAGAGGAGATGTTATGGTATGTATGTGTGACCTACACATGCCACCAGCATTAAATTTGGAACAAATCCAATGGTTGTGAACTTGTTAACCCTGCCAATTGCTAGAATTGAAGGGGTAATTTGCGATTAGAAAAAAATACAGCAGCTTTCTTGCAAAAATGGCACTACCCCTGTTCTCAGGTTGTGTGTGGTATTACACTTCATCTCTATTCAAGAACTCTGGAAGAATGTGGCCATGTTTTTCGAAGCCTGCATAACCTCTTTAAATCCCCCCACTCTATTTCAACAGGGAACTGGGAACTTAAAATTGAGGGGGACATCGATAGGACCCCCCATGATCTACTAATACCCCTTTAATGGTTACACAGTGGCATTGTATTGGGTGGGGATAACAGTGTCAGACCTCTGTCAGTCAGACATTGGTGGCATATGCTAAAAGTTGGTTCCAACAACAATGTGTTCCAATGCCAGCATGACCCATAGATTAACCTGGCAACACTATGGGGGAGATTTATCATACTGGTAGAAATGTCTTAGTTGCCCCTAGTAACCCATCAGATTCCACATTTCATTTTTCAAAGAATCTGTGAGGAATGAAAGGTGGAATCTGATTGGTTGCTAGGGGCAACTGAGACAAATCTACTTCACACCAGCTTGATAAATCTCCCCCTATGGCCCCGTTCCCACTGAGCAAAACTAGCGGCATTCCGCGGCGGAATTGTCCGCCGCGGAATGCCGTTAGCCTTCCGCTCATAATGGGACAACATGTTCATTCTTCAGCACGGACAGGGCAGGAGCACGCGCCTCCCATAGACTCCTATTATGAGCGGGAGGCCAACGGCATTCCGCGGCGGAATTCCGCTAGTTTTGCTCAGTGGGAACGGGGCCTATGGCTTTATAAATCAATGGCAAAACATTGTGATTACATCATCCTGCTCAATTATGTCATTGCTTATGATTGCGAACATAATAGGACAAGAAAAGGCACATAAGGAGACCACCGCAGCAAATAATGTAAAAAAATTAATTAAATAAGGTTATTAACCCTTTGAGGACCAGGCCCAAAATGACCCAGTGGACCGCGCAAATTTTGATCTTTGCGCTTTCGTTTTTCCCTCCTCCCCTTCTAAGAGCTCTAGCACTTTCAGTTTTCTATCTACAGGGCCATGTAAGGGCTTGTTTGTTACAGGAATAGTTGTACTGTGTAATGACGTCTTTCATTTTACCATATCATGTATGATGGAATTCCAAATATATTATTTATGAAGATATAAATTGGTGAAATAAAAAAAAAAAGCAATATGGTAACGTTTGGGGGGCTCCGGTGTCTACGTAATGCACTATATGGTAAAAGTGACATGATACTATTACTCTATAGGTCAGTCCGAACACAGCCATATGCAGGTTACACAGATTCTCTAATGTTATATTTTTTTTTAAAAGGAAATCCTTTTTTTTGGCAATTAATTAATAATTAAATGGGCCTATTGTGACGCTTATAACAGTTTTATTTTTTCACCTATGGGGCTGTATGGTGTGTCATTTTTTCCACAATGATCTCTAGTTTTTACTAATACCATATTTGTGAAGATCGGACATTTTGATCACTTTTTATAAAATTTTTTATATATATAATGTAACATAAAATCAGAAATCCGCATATTTTAATAGATCGGACAATTATGCATGCTACGGTATATTATATGTTTATTTATTTATTTTTATATGTTTTATTTATATAATGGGAAAGGGAGTGATTTAAACTTTTATTGGGGGAGGGGTTTTGGGGTAGTGTGTTAGTGATTTTAACTTTTTTTTTATACATTTTAAGTCCCTTTGGGGGACTTGTACATACATTAGTTTCAATTTCTACACTGATCATTGCTATGCCTATGGCATAGCATTGATCAGTGTTATCGGCGCTCTGCGCATTGAGCCTGCCTGTGCAGGCTCAGAGAACAGATCGCCGATCAGACCACACGGAGGCAGGTGAGAGACCTCCGGTGGTCCGTTTTAACGATCGGGTCCCGATCAGTAAGGGACAGGGGACTCCCCCTGTCACTTACACTTAAACGATGCAGCATTTAAGGAGTTAATGTCACGCTGCAGTGTGATCACTGCAGCGTGTCATTAACGGTGAGGTGCTGGCTGCTGATTGCAGCCGGCCCCCATCTGCTATGAAGCGCGCTCAGGACGTACCGGTACATCCAGGGTCGTCTAGGGGGTTAAAGAATGAACAACAACAACAACAACATAGTTAACCCCTTCCTGCAAATGGACGTGCCGGCACATCCAAATCTGCACACCGTTCCGGCAGATAGACGTGTCGGCATGTCAAAGGGAGGACACAGGTGCAGGAGCTACATCCGTGTCATCAGCAGGGGGGCCCGGCTGTCAGTGATAGCAAGGCACCCACCGCAACTGCCGAGATCCGGGCCAAGCCCGGATCTCGGCAGTTAACCCAATAGGTGCTGCGGTCAGTGCTGGTTGCTGTGACGTCAAGCCTCTCAAAATCAGAAAGAAAAGTTATAGTACGTAGCTACAACTACATAAAGTGAGACAGGTTGGATTTTAAAAAATGGGCTCTGGTCCTGAAGGCCAAAATCAGTCTAGTCCTGAAGGGGTTAAAACCATTAAAAACATTCAATGAAGCGCTATATGGAGAAAAAAAATTAATATATGAAAAATAAACAAATATAGAATAATGCTTTATAATAAAGCACTATAGTGCTCTAAGTACACTCAACTGTTTCACAATACCACTAAACCACTACACCATATGAACAAATATAGAATATTGAAGAAGTGGTTATAAAAGGTGCAAAAGATAGCAACATCAACAATATAATGTGATTGCGAAATGACAGGTAAAAGCTACATGTGAATGCACCCTTAGACCGGGTCCACAGTACGTATAACACCGGACGTTCTGTGACCCAACCGGGTCACAGAACAGCCGGTGTTACTAAAGATCATCCCGGCCGGTCCTGCAGTACTGACCGGAGGATTTTCAATCCTAGTGAATTTGGATGCGGGCGAACTTGTTTGGGCCCGCATCCCAATTCACCGCTGCACACAATTGGAGCCGCACTCTCCATTGTGTGAACTGACAGGTTCTCTGCAATTCTCGCTTTTTTTTTTTATCCAAACTTATCTGCGGCCGCTTTTTAATGAATAGCGGCCGCAAAAACTGACATGTCCGTTTAATGTGAGGCCGGATGTAATCCCGGCCAGAGAATATACTATACGTTTACGCTTCGGCCGGGATTTCATTCATTTTAATACAGCGTATGTTTTATATAAATCACGACCTTTGTTGCAAATTTCAACAACGGCTGTGATTTATACAAAACATATGTCATGTGAACATAGCCTTAGGCATTATTGAGTATTTATTTATTTATTATTTTTCTTCTCTATTTAGCACGCTATTGCAGGGTTAGTACTTGGTATTTATGGCTTTTGAGACCTGTTCTTACTGCCATTATGTTATTGCTATAATAGTGGTATTTATTATGTAGGTGGCTCCCTAGGGGAGAACACTGGTATTACCCAGTTGTTTTACTTGGTATTGTATATAGACACAATAGGGTTTTTAAAGAGGATGTACCATCAGGTACATCCTCTTTAATCTAAACCGGGGATAGAACAGCACCGTCACTGGGAAGCCGGTGGTGCGGTCCGTTTTTTGAACCGCGGCCCAGTTCCTGTGTATGGCGCCGTTTTATTCACGGGTCAGATTAAAGAGGACGCACCTGATGGTACATTCTCTTTAAACATTTTAACTATATTGTTGCTGTTATTCTTTTTTTATTAAAGCTTAATCTTTTCCTTGTCCTTTTGTGTTATGGTCCATTGCTTCAGACATTCCTGAAGTTTTTTTTTTTTATACGGTAAAGCCCCCTTATTCTTTACCTAATGGATTACTTCTAACTATATGATAGAAATCTTCCTTGTTATCCATGTATAAACCTTCTATGATATAATGTACAATATATAAGGCACCAACTGGTATGAGAAGGTTATAGAGATTTATAATTTACTATTTAAAAATCTTAAGTCTTCCAGTACTTATCAGCTGCTTTATGTTCTGCAGGAAGTGGTGTTTTGTTTCCAGTTTGACACAGTGCTCTCTGCTGCCACCTCTGTCCGTGACAGGAACTGTCCAGAGCAGTAGAGGTTTTATATGGAGATTTACTACTGCTTTCGACAGTATAAATATACTTAGACATGAAGCAGAGCTAATTTATGATGCCTTTTGTTGTTTTACATAGGGCTGCAAGCTCACCGTCTACATTATTTGCATTCACAGGTGGAAAAACTCCAATGACAAACTCGTATCCTCTACATCATGAAGCTGCTCATCAATTACTGTATATCTACAATGTTAATGTTATAGACTCTATGCTATAATCAACAGCAATGGTAGCCTTCAAGGTGATATACATATCAACACATTATTGTAGTGTCCTACCACTGGTGTTTTTGTCTCTCCTGTGCACCTGTCAAAAAAGCCTTTTTCTCTCAGGTTAAAGTGGTGATGAAGTATTCTAAAGTTTCACCACTAGGTGTCAGTGTTTTATATTTATATGTGTTGCACAGTTGAAGGTAGTAATGGGTTAATGTTTCTTGTATACCATGTGTTTATTGCTGACCTATAGGATGTGCTCTTTAATGCCAGCCTATTCTCCTGCACACACTTATCCCTACCACTCACAGGCAGGCACACAGAGGCCCCTGTACAAGGAGTTTGTGCAAGTTAGTTCTAGTTAGATTCTCAAAAAGAAAAGACCCAAAAACAATGTTCCTGCTGTAGTTAAGCCAGGGCCTGGCTTATGCTAGGACCCCAGGACAACAAGTTGAGTTTAGTCTAGTCACCCAAGTGAACAGCTGCAGCTAGAGACCAACAGTTCGTTTACTACCACTACTTTTTATTATGCAGTGCTAAGCGCACCGAAGGGAGAGGTACACAAGGAACACCCTGACCCATGCCCGGAACACGTCAGAACAGAGAAGTGCAGTATCCTGATTACAGAGGGACCAGCTTCGATAGGCCAAAGCTACAGTGAAGAAGGTCTACGTATCCTATCGCGCAGTGCAGGTAACTGGGACACCTCAGACACCTAGCTACACCCAGATACCCATGGCTGGGGCTTGTACTACCCTACTGGGATGAGTTCGACGATACCAGGGGGCAGAAGATGGTCAGACTAAGTCTATTCACAATTACAAGTAAGTCTCCACTACAAAGATATCTTCAGGTTCTGGCAGAGTACATAGCTACATTGGATTCAGGCTCCTCTGGCCAACTCCTCTACTCCACTTTACTCTTCAAGCACCGCTACAACTACCTCTCTTTCTTCTCCTCAAGCACACAGTGTATAAAGATCTATCTATTGTGTGAAATGTGTACTGTTGTATTGAAAAGCCTGACAGTAAAACTGTTATATTTTTATACTTCTATATACTTCTGTCATCTTCTATATGCATCGGCACCTATACACACAACTCAGGACTGCCTTGACAAGAGCCCAAGGGCCCCACAACAACCCGGCAGGTTACCGACCATTTGGGGAATACAAGCTGGCTATACAACAAGCAGGTACCAACATCAAACCTGTGTGCTGGACTAGCACTGGCGTCACAACATTAACATCACTGGCTGACACAAGCAAACACCTGTACCAACCAGGGCCGGCGTCAGCACGTGGCGTACTCGGGCAAGTGCCGAGGCCCACAGCCGCTCAAGGGGCCCCCCGGCACTTGCCCGAGCAATGAGCCACTGGATATCGCCAGCAATGGGGCCCGCCGCATCCCCCGTACTCACTGTCGTGCCGACAGTGAGTACGGGGAATGCGGCGGGCCGCATTGCTGGCGACATCCCGGGTGTGTGGCGTTGCTGGGCGGATGCGACGTCCTCAATGACGTCCTGGGCTGGGCCTTCCTCCGCAGCGCTTCAGAACGTGATACCCTCAGCAGGCACAGAGCGATGACGTCATCGCGCCTGCTAGCGGATCCGTCCCTGCGGCGCACAGAAGGGAGAAGCCAGGAAGAAGAGGACCGTCCCTTGGATTAGGTGAGTATGATTTTTTGTTTTGTGTTAAGGCAGAGCAGGGGGCATCTACTATGGGGCAGGGGCCATCTACTATGGGACAGGGTAGGGGTCATCTACTATGGGACAGGGTAGGGGTCATCTACTATGGGGCAGAGGAGGGGGCATCTACTATGGGGCAGGGGCCATCTACTATGGGACAGGGTAGGGGTCATCTACTATGGGGCAGAGGAGGGGGCATCTACTATGGGGCAGGGGCCATCTACTATGGGACAGGGTAGGGGTCATCTACTATGGGACAGGGTAGGGGTCATCTACTATGGGGCAGAGGAGGGGGCATCTACTATGGGACAGGGGCCATCTACTATGGGACAGGGTATGAGTCATCTACTATGGGACAGGGCAGGGGGAATCTACTATGGGACAGGGCAGGGGACATCTACTATGGGACAGGGCAGGGGGAATCTACTATGGGACAGGGCAGGGGTCATTTACTATGGGACAGGGTATGAGTCATCTACTATGGGACAGGGCAGGGGCCATCTACTATGGGACAGGGCAGGGGACATCTACTATGGGACAGGGCAGGGGTCATTTACTATGGGGCAGGGTAGGGGTCATCTACTATGGGGCAGAGGAGGGGGCATCTACTATGGGACAGGGGCCATCTACTATGGGACAGGGTAGGGGTCATCTACTATGGGACAGGGTAGGAGTCATCTACTATGGGACAGGGCAGGGGGAATCTACTATGGGACAGGGCAGGGGACATCTACTATGGGACAGGGCAGGGGGAATCTACTATGGGGCAGGGCAGGGGACATCTACTATGGGACAGGGCAGGGGTCATTTACTATGGGGCAGAGCAGGGGGCATTACTATGGGGACAGAGGGCATTATTACTATATGGGGGCACAGCATGGGGACACAAACCTTCTTACTTTACTGCACATGACACCAAGCAGCGGAGTTACTAATGTATAGGAGCCTATGGGTGGGGAAAAGGGAAGGAAGTTGCTGGAAATGTGCGGAGCCTAAGATGTTTGTCTCACAGGTTCTGAAGAGAAGAATTGTAGCTGGAAGAAATCATCATGGTGGTCTGGGCCGGATGGCGAGGAAACGGAGAGTGATCACCTCAGATCAAAGAAGACGTCACCTGTGAGTTACCGAATTATGTTTGTTGTTTTTTTTGTTATTTTGTCAAACTTTATTTGGTAGGTGTGCCCCGAGGTGAAAAAGGTAATCAGCAGTGTAGTATATACTTTTTATCCTTCTGTATGAGTGTGTATATATCTCTCCATTCTGTGTAGGTATACAGCAGTGTATTATATACTTTTTATCCTTCTGTATGAGTGTGTATATATCTCTCCATTCTGTGTAGGTATACAGCAGTGTATTATATACTTATTATCCTCCTACTGTATGAGTGTGTGTATATATGTGCTCGAGAGATAGATATATACACACTTAAACAGGAGGGGGGATAATAAGTATATAACACAGCTGATCCCCTACACAGAATCAAGAGCTAGAGACCCTCTAACAATGATGCCATATAATTTGCTATTCAAAGGGGCCCGCCGAGGCTCTCTCGACCAAGGGCCCACAAAAACCTGGAGCCGGCCCTGGCCAACAACCTCACCACAGTACTTGTGTTATATACCACCAGCGTGGGAGTTACAACCACAGTATTCTCCGCCAGTTTATAGAAGATTTTTTCTTCTTGTCGATGCCAGGCCTGGTGCAGGACTGGAAATATTTACCCACAGCATCCATTTTTAATAGATTAATAGAAATGCTGTATTTTCTATATTCTCTGCGTGTGTTAGAAATAACAATCCTGTTCCAATACAGGTGCTTATATTGTAATGTAAAATATGATCCTTAAAAACTTTAGACATGTCAATCATTTTGCTCAGCAATGGTCTGGGTCCTCAAACCTTGACTGATCACTAGAACTAGCGTGAAGAAGTGCTCTGCCAAGGTCTTCTCGCACAATCTTACTACTAACTGCTTAAGACATAGACTTAGAGGTCTATTGATTATCTGCCAAAGAGGCCAAAACATATGTAACAGGACTAATGATCAGGCAATGAGCGAGCAAACACCTGATCGTTGGCAGGCTGACCGCGTCGTCCCAGCAAATGAGCCTCGATCACAGAGACCAATGCTTGTTTACAGGGCTGGGGCGATCTAATATGACACTTAGCGAGAACACTGCAGCGAGAAGACAGCAGGGATTGAAGAGTGTTTCTCCCAGTTCGTTCTCGTGGATGTCTAGACATCGCCCAACCTGATATTGATTGACTATTAAAGCCATATAAGCCATCCAAAAAGTCCCAGATAACCCCTTTAAGTATATGTCTACTTCTTGAATATTGCAAAAAGTTCCAAGGAAGAAATGGACAGTATGTCCATAAAATGCTGTACTACCGAGAAGCACTGTATAACGCCATATGGGGGCAGTATATAATGGCACATGGAGTGCCTAGACTATCTCACTACAATGTCATGAATGATATAAACAAAGAATGAGGACCTATTGTATGTCTATTGTTATGTAAATTGCAGTTAGACCTCTACTTCTACACATATGATTATATCTTCTCGAAAACGGAATGCACTCCATCGTACGTTGATATACATCCACTGCTAATGTCAGTCGACCATTCAGAAGTCAAACAGTCTTTGATGTCACAGCTCAGAACTGGTAGGACCATGTGTTCGTTATGAATTTTATATCCTATTACCGACCCTCAGCCATTATAAACTATCAACTATTATTACCTATTATCAATGGTCAGTAGAAATGTTCAAAATGGGGCATTTTCACCAACATTTTTCTCATGTGCATAAATGAAATAAATTCTCTACATGCCTGGGTGTAGTGTAAAATAATGAAGACACTGTACTCACCTCTCCGGATCCTCCATAGCTGCTGTGCTGATGCCTCCAGTCACCCACTGGTTACTGCTACTTACTGGTTATTGTGACATGCCTACCCCACAGGAATGGCCCTACAGTTGTGTAATTTCTAAGTTACTGATTGGCTGAGTGGTGCAGTTCCTGCAGGACCAGTACATTATAGGAATGAGAAAGAAGCGGTGACCAGTGGGGGATCTAGGACAGGTGAGTATAGCTTGGTTATCGGTTTTTCACCACCCAAGCTAGAGGATTTTTTTCCCCAGACAACCCTTTAAGAGGATATGGCTAAAGAAAGTATGGATGAAAAAATGCTATTCTAAAACAATCCCTTCAAATGTAATAGTCACTGACTGGCTGAGTGGTGCAGTTCCTGTAGGTTCAGTACATCACGAGAACTGTGAAGAAGCGGTGACTAGTGGAGGATCAGGGATAGGTGAGTATAACTTTTTTTTTTCCCCAGACAACCCCTTTAAGAGAATATGGCTACAGACAGTATGATTCTGATGATATCAACCATCAAAATGTATAAAGTATAAAATATTTTTGCAACCCTATACATTTCCCAACAGAATAGACAATCACACAGTCATAACTCAATGTTACTTCCATTAAACTTGCTTTTATTTCTGGACACAGTGGAATTCTCTGTCAAACATCACAGACTGCGTGTCATGGGAGAGGCAGCTCTGGTAGGATGGTGTACACACAACACGCACTCGGGCGTATTCTCTACACCACTGAAGGGTGGCACCGTCCACTCTGCACACTCCCCGCCGAGCGGAGAGATGAGATACAGGAACCAGTCAAAATGCAAAATGGCATAAAAATAATTGATACGATAAAAAGAAGGGAAAGTGGGAAAGCAGTCACCCGGGGGGAAAAGGAAGGGGGGAGGGAAGGGTCCGAGGGTCACCAATTGTAAGAGGAGTCGTCATACCTAAGGAGATAGGAAATAGAGTGTTAGACATTGAGTCAATGCAGGATTAGGTCTTTTATTATTCTAAGCATTGAAGATTAGGGGGTCACCCTTACTCTATACTTTTTTGCACCTCTCTCTTTGTTACCCTAGTAATACTAGCAATTCTTTCCCGTATCACTTATGGTCTATCTGGTTGGCGATATGATGAGAGCACCAAGCTACATAATATTAATAATTCCTAAATTTATATAGCACCAACTTATTCAACTTATGTCATCACCCAAACCATCGTTGGTTATAACTAGAGATGAGCGAACCGGGTTCGGGTTCGAGTCGATCCAAACCCGAATGTTCGGTATTTGATTAGCGGTGGCTGCTGAACTTGGATAAAGCTCTAAGGTTGTCTGGAAAGCATGGATACAGCCAATGACTATATCCATGTTTTCCACATAGCCTTAGGGCTTTATCCAAGTTCAGCAGCCACCGCTAATCAAATGCCGAACGTTCGGGTTCGGAACGACTCGAGCATGCTCGAGGTCCGCTCATCTCTTATACCCATCACTGTTAGAGACAGCTAAGACAGGTGATGTATTCTTAGACACTGCTTAAAAGGGAATCTGTCTGCTGTATATCGTCATCAGAGCTGCAGACATGGCCAGGTAGCCATGATACCTGTCAATTGATACCTGTCTCTTAGATCATGGCTGTTTGCAAAGTTATAATATCATGTTTTATTCCTAAACTTGAAACTCTTAGAGGCCGAGCTGAGCCGCAGCATGCATGCCTCCTCACTCCTCCACTCCTCTCTGTCCTGCATTAATGATGTAAAGGGTTTTTCTCCTTGGTCTTGTTTCATATTACCAGTTTCTACCAGAAGTATTTATTGTTATAAAAAGTGTCTACAAGGCAATTTTGGCCACAACAGGGGTTACACAGCCATAACTTACTGTTTTTTTCCTGCATCCATCCTGCTGCTAAGGTAAGGGAGTAGGTTTGGAATGTGACCAAGAAATTTCTACGACTGCTGGAAAATTTCTTGCAACCATTGGTTTCCACTTGTGGATAGCAATGCAACCACAGGTGTCTACATCTACAATCTACCGTGATATATCCATAGGTGTCTTATATACTCACCGTGATCTGCTGTTGTGGTTTCCATTGTCTCCAAAAAGAAGATCAGAAAGCAGACTGTCAGATGGACTGTCCCTCTTTCCATATCTGATCAAAAGAGAATATGCATTAGGATTTATTGTATAACAAACTTATGTGGATACTACAGAGAGTGGATAGTATGGAGTAAAAGTCTTTGTTTAATATTTTATTGCATTCAATTGTCACCAGCTAGACCAGCAATCCTTAAAGGGGCACATCAGAGAAAAAAAATTAAATCAACTGGTGATGGAAATGATAGAAATTTGTAAATTACTTCCATTTAAAATAATCTCAATTCTTCCTGTACTTATAAGCTACTGTATGTCCCGCAGGAAGTGGTTATTCTTTCCAGTCTGACACAGTGCTCTCTGCTGCTACTTCTGTCCGTGGCAGGAACTGTCCAGAGCAGTAACAAATCCTCATAGAAAACCTCTCCTGATCTGGTCAGTTCCTGTTAGGGACAGAGGTGGCAGCAGAGAGCACTGTGTCAGACTAGAAAAAATACACCACTTCTTGCAGAACATACAGCAGTTGAAGTACTGGAAGACTTCAGATTTTTAAAGAGAAGTAGTTTACAAATCTGTAAAAAAATTTGACACCAGTTGATTTCTTTCTCTGGAATATTCCTGTGACTCTTCAGCTGTTGCAGAACTACAACTCTCATCTGGTAGCTGTAGGTTCACAACAGCTGGTGAGCCAAAGGTTGGGATCACCGTTCTATACTAACATACCTAAAATTCTTCCACATTATTACTTTGCTCATATAGTATAGAAGGTGTACATATGGCTACATGATTTTTAATTTACATTCAGTTCATTGATTTAATTAGAAATTGTGTAATACCTCATTTCCCCTGTGGTGGCACTGCAGCAGAATTGAATAAGTTGAGCATGGTTCCTCTACAGATCACAGCCAATCAATAGGGGTCTCCTAAGTAGACCTCCAGTTTTCAGCTTTAAGGGGTTTTCCAGCGCTACAAAAACACGGCCACTTTCTTCCAGAGACAGCACCACTCTTGTCTCCAGTTCAGCTGTGGTTTGCAATTAAGCTCCATTCACTTCAATAGAACTGAGTTACAAAACCTGCACCCAAACTGGAGACAAGAGTGGTGCTGTCTCTGGAAGAAAGTGGTCATGTTTTTGTAGCGCTGAATAACCAATTTAACATGGATGGACCATTGTGATGTATAAACGCTTTGCATAGATGAGGTCAGTCTATTGCCTAAAGTCAGGGAAGGTCCAATATGGCAGCTATGAGTATGTTTTTTTGTTTCTGATTTCACTCACCTTTGCCTTGTCACCAGATTGATATAATGCCTTAAAGCGGTCAAATATTTATTCATTTCTTCTGGCGAAGCATCTTCTCCAGGAGATTCTGGTTTTGGTGGATATCCTTCTACTATTGTCCCTAGGCATATTAAAACGCACACTGCAACAGCTACCATCATTGGCCACAGCTTCAAGGAGGTTACCATCTGGAAAAAGAAGAAAACATTGAAATTACTACAAAACCTAATGGGTAAAAGTCCCAGAGGGAACATGAAATACTTATTGTTTACAGAGAAATACATAAAAAAGGAGGGGGGGGGGATGGTTAAAAAAGCAATATACACCTCACTGCTCCTCCACCAGTGCCATTCCAACAGCGCCAGCATCACCAGTAATCTCAACTTCCTAGTTACCATCTCTGCATACAGGAAATCACTGGCAGTAATAGGATCTGACCCAACAAAATGGCTGACTGAGCATTTACTGAATCAAAATCAAGAACAGATAGTGGAGATCAATGGGGACCCTGGCACCACTGGAATGGTTGTTGTAGTGGTGGGGTGTCAGTGAGATTCTTTTGCTCCATATCTCTCCCCTATATCTCCTATTATTCCATATACCCTCCCTATATCTCCTCCTATTACTCCATATAACCTCCCCTATATCCTCCTATTACTTCATATAACCTTCACCATATCTCCTTCTATTACTCCATATAACCTCCCTATATCTCCTCCTATTACTCCATATAACCTTCACCATATCTCCTTCTATTACTCCATATACCCTCCTATATCTCCTCCTATTACTCCATATAACCTCCCCCTATATCTCCTCCTATTTCTCCATATAACCTCCCCTATATCTCATCCTATTACTCCATATACCCTCCCCTATATCTCCTCCTATTACTCCATATAACCCCCCTATATCTCCTCCTATTACTCCATATAACCTCCCTATATCTCCTTCTATTACTCCATATACCCTCCTATATCTCCTCCTATTATTCCATATAACCTCCCTATATCTCCTCCTATTACTCCATATAACCCCCTATATCTCCTCCTATTACTCCATATAACCTCCCTATATCTCCTCCTATTACTCCATATTATCCCTCCCTATATCTCCTCCTATTACTCCATATTATCCCTCCCTATATCTCCTCCTATTACTCCATATAACCTCCCCTATATCTCCTCCTATTACTCCATATATCCTCCCCTATATCTCCTCCTATTACTCCATATAACCTTCACCATATCTCCTTCTATTACTCCATATACCCTCCTATATCTCCTCCTATTACTCCATATAACCTCCCCCTATATCTCCTCCTATTTCTCCATATACCCTCCCTATATCTCCTCCTATTACTCCATATTATCCCTCCCTATATCTCCTCCTATTACTCCATATAACCTCCCTATATCTCCTCCTATTACTCCATATACCCTTCCCTATATCTCCTCCTATTACTCCATATAACCTCCCTATATCTCCTCCTTTTACTCCAAATAACCTCCCTATATCTCCTCCTATTACTCCATATACCCTCCCCTATATCTCCTCCTATTACTCCATATACCCTCCCCTATATCTCCTCCTATTACTCCATATACCCTCCCCTATATCTCCTCCTATTACTCCATATAACCTCCCTATATCTCCTATTACTCCATATCTCCTCCCTATATCTCCTCCTATTACTCCATATAACCTCCCCTATATCTCCTCCTATTACTCCATATATCCCCCCCCTATATCTCCTCCTATTACTCCATATACCCCCTATATCTCCTCCTATTACTCCTATATCCTCCCTATATCTCCTCCTATTACTCCATATACCCTCCCCTATATCTCCCCCTATTATTCCATATACCCTCCCTATATCTCCTCCTATTACTCCATATAACCTCTCTATATCTCCTCCTATTACTCTAGATAACCTCCCTATATCTCCTCCTTTTACTCCATATAACCTTCCAATATCTCCTCCTATTCCTCCATATACCCCCTATATCTCCTCCTATTACTCCATATTATCCCTCCCTATATCTCCTCCTATTACTCCATATAACCTCCCTATATCTCCTCCTATTACTCTATATACTCTCCCCTATATCTCCTCCTATTACTCCATATACCCTTCCCTTTATCTCCTCCTATTACTCCATATACCCTCCCTATATCTCCTCCTATTACTCCATATAACATCTCCTATATCTCCTCCTTTTACTCCAAATAACCTTCCAATATCTCCTCCTATTCCTCCATATAACCTCCCTATATCTCCTCCTATTACTCTATATACCCTCCCTATATCTCCTCCTATTACTCCATGTAACCTCCAGGGCCGTATTTACCACTAGGCACCAGTGGTCCGGTGCCTAGGGCAGCACCTTGCAGGGGGCAGCACCAGGGAGTAGTGGGACAGAAAAAACTATTTTTTTTTGTTTTATTTTTTTAATTTCCCTCCTCCCATTCAGACTTGCCAGTAAATCTGGTGTCTTTTCCAGGGGGGTGGGGGGTATGGTGGTATTGGTCAGGTCTGGTATCGCCAATAGGTGCGTGTAGATGGGGCGTCTTCAGGTTTAGTGCCTAGGGCACCTGCAGCTGTTAATACAGCCCTGGTAACCTCCCCAATTTTTCGTTATATTACTCCATATAACATCTCTTTTACCTCCTTATATTACTCCATGTAACCCCTCTATTACTCCATATAAACCCATATAAAATTAATCCCATGTAAGAGTAGAAGATAGTTGCCCCTAGTATTTGGGGTCTGGGGAACTTCAAAGTAATGCTAACCAACATGGTTATATGCTACATTTATTAGTAATAAAAATAGTATCAGTACTCCTTATTATAGCCATCACTCCCTGCAGGGTTCTAAGATGACTAAGCTAACCACTGTAATGGCGTCTTCTCACAGAACAGATGTTGCGTCTTTCCAATATAAAGAAGATACATTCCCTTACACAGGGCAGTAATGTGAAAAGACCAACTTAAAACACTAAATTCTTCACTGACCAACCATGCTACATCCAGCCTCTATTGTTCTATCACTATTGTATTTGAAGTATCTAGAACATATGTATTCACAAAATGGAATGCCAGCTTTCCAACTCACAATACAAGTTTCCATGTTAAAGTCAAGTTAGATGGTTCCCACCATAACATGTTGTAACAGAATGAATCTGATATCTGAGGTACTCTTTAGAACATAAACTATTATTAAACTCTGAATATCATTGGTATGAGTTAAAACTCTTTAAAGATTGCTGACAGAACAACAACATAGCATTGCTCCTTAACCCAAAGAAAGAGAGTAAGACGTCTGCTGAAGTGGACCAGAGTAACACATACTAAAGAAAATGAGAGTAATAAGAAGAGAAGGATAAGACATACTAAAAAAGAGAAGGATAAGGTATGTACTAAAGAAGTCAAGAGTAATCCATCTACTGGAAATAAGAATTAGACATCTATAGAAGAAGATGAGAGTAAGACATCTACTAAAGAAGAGAAGAAAAAGACATTGAAAAAAAAGATGAGAGAAAGACATCTACTGAATTAGAGAAGAATAAGACATCTAAAGAAGGAGAGAAGAATGGCACATCTACAAAAGAACATGAAAGTAAGACTAAAGAAGAGAAGAATAAGACATCTACAGATGATGTCAAGGTAGGACCTCTACTGAAGGAGACATGAATAACACATCCGCAGAAGAAAGAAGGAATAAGAGAGAAGTCAAGAGTAAGACATCTACCAAGGGAGAAGAGTATAAGACATCTACAGAAGAAGAGAGGAATAAGAAATCTACAAAAGAAAATGAGAGTAAGACATCTACAGAACGAGAGAAGAATAAGACATCGACAAAAGAACAAGAGAGTAAGTTGTGTACTAAAGAAGAGAAGAATAAGATATCTAAAAAAGGAGAGAAGAATAAGACATCTAAAAAAGTACATTAGAGTAAGGCATCTACAAAAGAAGATGAGAGTAAGACATCTACAGACAAAGAGAAGAATAAGACATCTACAAAAGAATTGAAAAACAATACATCTACAAAAGAAGATGAGAAGAGTAAGACATCTACAGAAGAAGAGAAGAATAAGACATCTACAAAAGAAGATGAGAGTAAGACATCTACAGACAAAGAGAAGAATAAGACATCTACAAAAGAATTGAAAAACAATACATCTACAAAAGAAGATGAGAAGAGTAAGACATCTACAGAAGAAGAGAAGAATAAGACATCTACAATAGAAGATGAGAAGAGTAAGACATCTACAGCAGAAGAGAAGAATAAGACATCTACAAAAGAATAGAAAAATAATACATCTACAAAAGAAGATGAGAAGAGTAAGACATCTACAGAAGAAGAGAAGAATAAGAAATCTAGAAAAGTAGAGTAGAATAAGACATCTAGCGAAGAAGAGAAGAATAAGAAATCTAGAGAAGAAGAGAAGAATAAGACATCTACAGAAGAAGAGAAGGATAAGACATCTACAGAAGAAGAGAAGAATAATACATCTACAAAAGAAGATGAGAAGAGTAAGAAATCTACAGAAGAAGAGAAGAATAAAACATCTACAAAAGAATAGAAAAATAATACATCTACTAAAGAAGACAAGTGTAAGAACACTCCTGAGAAAGATAAGAATACCATTAAATGAACTCTTATATAAGATGCTTGTACTTACTGTGTGATGGAAGGAAGGGACTGTGCAGCCAGGTGAATTTGCTCCAACACTTCTCTTGCTCCTTGCTGGAAGCTGAGGAGAATCTGCTTTGTCTTGTGATTCTTCTGTGGGTTTATATCTCTTGTGATGGCAGGAGAATAAGTCGGCTCCTCCTCCCACTCAAACTTTCCAGCTCCATCCCCTATGAACAGACACTCACTCATCTCTGATTGATCAATGAGTTGGCTATTACGGTATCTGGTCTGAGGTAAGGAGGGGGGTACAAATCTAGAAGGAGGTATAGGGGTGGAGGTATGCGTAGGCGAAGCATAGCCTGTCTATTAACCTTCGGGTTTGGGGAGTGATCTGCTTTTACAACTCAATTATTTTATCATTTTATCATTGCAGATAGGAGATAATTGGTTAATGCAGAGAGTAGGTTAGCGAGCAATGCAGAGACATTTGCCTTTGTTTGCTTATAGGCATATTAGTGACTGTAGGGTAGTACTGGTTCATTACTTCTAAACACTATCACTCAGTATCAAATAGCATCTCCATCTCCAGCCATTGTGCACAGCTCTTATGTTACATTAGAGTCATCATGTGATGGTTATTTGACTTCCATTTGTAGCTTCCTTGTTCAACCAACAACAAGCATCTACCAAAATCCAAACAAATCCACAAATAAAAAAAAGCCTAAATATGGGTATGAACAGACACCCTGGACTTTCCTGACATAATCCACAACCAGTGCTGTAACTGGAGTCCTATGGGACATATGTATATGACATATATTTGCTAGATGTATGTATGTATATGATGATACTGTATACCTTTAAATAATATTCATGCAGCCCCAAAATAATATCAGTATACAAGAAGCGAATATTATCACCATACACATTACTTTCATACTGTTACTTAGCAAATTCCAGTATATTGAAACCAACATTACCAAAAATCCTCCAATACAAGAGACAAATAATAGTGCCACACCATGACCACATAATGCCACCATACTGTTACAGAATAAAAACTGCTATACCTAGACCAGTATTAATAATAATTATACTGTACAAGGGACAAATCGTACCTCCACATCATACAAGGGACAAATTGTACCTCCACATCATAATTAAAATCTGCCACCATTGTAACTGAATATCACCCTCTATACACAGACCAGTATTACCAGGATTACCAATATACAAGGGTAATACCACCACATCATAAATAAATAATACCGCCATAATGTTACTGAATACAACACAATATACACAGACCAATAATATTAGTATAGAAGACAAAAAAATAACTCAACATTATGACTAAATAATACTACCGCGTTATGACTTAATATTACCACCACTGTTACTAAATAAAACACACTATAAAAATGTTAATATTACCACCATACAGTCATCATTTAGTGGTTGGCAACAATTTTAAATTTCTGAAGACCATATCAATGATAACAGTTAAGTCCCCATACACTTTATCCCAAAGTCGTCGTCAGTATAAGGTGTATGGGAGTCCGAGACACCACCGAGAGATGATGTTGACAGAGGTTGGGATAGATTTTCACACCTTGACCCCTTTGTTCTCGGAAAGATGAGCTGGTGCCAGACTGTTCTGGTGGCAGCCTACCCCTCCCCTCCTTATTGGGGACACAAGAATGTTCAGAAGTGCCCAAAGGCACCATCAGGAAGAGAGGACAGCTATTGAATGTGTATAGGCACCTTTACATCCAGTGACTGGACTACAGGTGTTGTCTTCTAAGATTAGTCGTTGACTTTTTATTTTCTTCTCCACCTGGCCCAGACCACCATGATGACTTCTTTCAGCTGAAAGCTAGTATCATGGTGTCATTATTTCTTTTCATCTGAAAATAGCAAGGGCTTAATAATACATAATAATTACTCATAATAATACATAATACTCATAATAAACTTGCTGCTGTTGCTTCTTTTCCTCAGTTTTGCTTAACTTTTGTTATTTTGTGTCATCTAAATGATTTATATCTCATACAAACAGAGTATATAGTGCTTTATTCTATAAATGTCCTATAAATATATTGGGTCCTCCAAGTTATAGAGAGCTAATCACATCTACTGTCCATGGTGCTGAACTAGAAGCTGTCCATAGTGCTGATGTCACTGACAAATCTGTATGTATCAGGAGTTATCCAAATAAAAAACTATATACACTAATAGTAGAAAGAGAATAGGTAATAATAATAATAATAATAATAATAATAATAATAATAATAAGAAGAAGAAGAAGAAGAAGAAGAATAAGAATAAATATACAGTAGTAAAATTGTTTGCTTAGCTGAAAGACAACAAAGTTAAGATTATGGGGAGAAATAGGTGGAGACATAGGAGATAGTTATATGGAGTAATAGGAGGAGATATAGGGGGGTTATATGGAGTAATAGGAGGAGATATACGGGAGGTTATATGGAGTAATAGGAGGAGATATAGAGAGGTTATATGGAGTAATAGGAGGAGATATAGGGGAGGTTATATGGAGTAATAGGAGAAGATATAGGGGAGGGTATATGAAGTAATAGGAGGAGATATAGGAGGGTTATATGGAGTAATAGGAGGAGATATAGGGAGGTTATATGGAGTAATAGGAGGAGATATAGGGGGTATATGGAGTAATAGGAGGAGATATAGGGAGGTTATATGGAGTAATAGGAGGAGATATAGGGAAGGTTATATGGAGTAATAGGAGGAGATATAGGGGAGGGTATATGGAGTAATAGGAGGAGATATAGGGAGGTTATATTGAGTAATAGGAGGAGATATAGGGAGGTTATATGGAGTAATAGGAGGGGATATAGGGAGGGTATATAGGGAAGGTTATATGGAGTAATAGAAGGAGATATATTGAGGTTATATGGAGTAATAGGAGGAGATATAGGGAGGTTATATAAAGTAATAGGAGGAGATGTAGGGAGGTTATATTGAGTAATAGGAGGAGATATAGGAAGGTTATATGGAGTAATATGAGGAGATATAGGGGAGGGTATATGAAGTAATAGGAGGAGATAAAGGGAGGTTATATGGAGTAATAGGAGGAGATATAGGGAGGTTATATGGAGTAATAGGAGGAGATATAGGGGAGGATATATGGAGTAATAGGAGGAGATATAGGGAGGTTATATGGAGTAATAGGAGGAGATATAGGGGAGGGTATATGGAGTAATAGGAGGAGATATAGAAAGGTTATATGGAGTAATAGGAGGAGATATAGGAGAGGTTATATGGAGTAATAGGAGGAGATATAGAGAGGTTTTATGGAGTAATAGGAGATATAGGGAGGTTATATGGAGTAATAGGAGGAGATATAGGGAGGTTATATGGAGTAATAGGAGGAGATATAGGGAGGTTTTATGGAGTAATAGGAGATATAGGGAGGTTATATGGAGTAATAGGAGGAGATATAGGGAGGTTTTATGGAGTAATAGGAGATATAGGGAGGTTATATGGAGTAATAGGAGGAGATATAGGGAGGTTATATGGAGTAATAGGAAGAGATATAGAGAGGTTATATGGAGTAATAGGAGGAGATATAGGGAGGTTATATGGAGTAATAGGAAGAGATATAGAGAGGTTATATGGAGTAATAGGAGGAGATATAGGGAGGTTATATGGAGTAATAGAATGAGATATAGAGGAGGGTATATGGAGAATAGTAGGAGATATAGGGAGGTTATATGGAGTAATAGAAGGAGATATAAAATATAAGACTCTTAACGTATATTTATAACTTTAGTGTTTAAATTGCTGTTTTAATAGGTTTAACTAGGTGTTACGGGTGTTACAAAAAGGTTCAGTTTTGATGGAATGCCCCATAGGGGAGGATATATGGAGTAATAGGGAGTTCTTCTTTACGCTGTTTGCCCTGTGGTAAAACTGACATGTTATCTATGGTGCTCAAGTCAGTACGATTACAGCAATAGATATTGTATATAACTGTTATGTTGACTGCCTTTAAAAAAATAAATAAATAAAAGTATTGAAATATGCTCAATTCTGATCCTTACAACACTTTTATTTTTGGTCGATGGGCCTATTTGAGGCAAAATATTTTGTGCCATGATCTGTACTTTCTATTGGTGTCTTGCTTGCTTATACACTGTTTTTTTTTACTTTTTTTTCACATTTTTCTGGATGTGATGTGACCCAAAATCTACAGTTTTGTCCTTTGGTAGGTTTTATGCTTACACCCTTTACTGTGCGATATAAAGAATGTGATAAGTTAATAGTCCCAAACTAAAGCTACTATTGTATGTGCATGTTTTTCTAAGCCTGTATAACCCCTTTAATTCTTCTTCTCTGTTTATATGTAATAACAGGATTACTTTTTTTACTCTATTCTCCAGTGCTGGTTTTCCACCATTCATATATTTATTAAAAACTTATCACAAAGTAATTTTTCTGCTTTTTTTCACTCTATAAATGCCTATGGGTGCCAGAATTTCACAGGTTAACTTCCAGCTGTGTTTAGTGTGCATCATTGATCTATCTGACAGTAGGTATCCCATCCACAAAATATTTCCCCAGGCTTCAGTAGACAATCCATCTGTTATCCTAGTTTCAGCGACTTATCACGTCATCATTCAGCATCTTCTGGAGAAATACGGTCTTTGCGCCCATTAGCAGCTGCCCTGAAGAAGGGAAGCGGAATAAGTAAGGGGACAACGTGATTAAATAATCTCAGCTAGGAACACTCACAAATCATATTACATATCCACTCACCTTTCCCCGTCTACACTTCTATGGATAAGGCATCTCCTCCGTCATTGGTTAAGGGTGAGTGGAAGTGACAGCTGGTACCAGTCACTCTATGATTCAGGATCAATAGGTCACACAATGATTGTGTTATGACCTTAGTCAGTACCGATGATCTGGTTAGTCACAATGCTTCCCACTGCCTGGATAGCATAAGGCCACTTTATTTCTCAGTCTTTTGCCCTATATATGTCCTAGAGGATTATGCTTCTTTCGAAGAAGAATGTCCGACTTTTTGCTGCATTGAGGCGGCAAAATACATCTTAATAAAGCCAAAGTATATTATAGCTAGAAAAGAAGGACAAATTGGGCAATCAGACACAGCCTGAGGTCAGGGGAGTACATCGAAGAAAGAGGGCTCTATAGTATATACAAAGACAGGAGTCAGAGACAGGACTAACCAGGATGGGACCATCTCTATCCAATATAAATAAATAAAACTCCAAAAACTGTGTTCATCTATGAATCGCACTTTATGCTTTTCAGATACAGTTAGGACATGCTACAGGATGGAAGAGGTTAAGTGTGTATGTGACTAAGTGCACATTTTTCTTCTCTGCTACCAGCTTCAGATCTGGTCTGTCAGTCACCTCCCTTGCCTCTGGGCCTATCACAGCCCTCTTAAAAGTCCCCCCTTCTGTTCTATCCAATCCCATGTCAAGTTACCTCAGGTTTCTCTCCACCAGTAGGGAACAGCCCTGAAGTCCATACGTGTGGGTGGAGAGGCCATGTGCTCAGTTCAGCAGTTTAGCTAGCTAGTGGGTAGTAGAGCAAAGTAAGCTGTTCCATTGTTCCTTAGTGCCAAGCTATGGCTTTTTAAACCACCCATGTTGTTACAACTGCCTGAGGGCACCAACCTATCCACGCTGAGAGGGTTATATGCCAATCTTCCAAGTCCTGCACTCTGCAGTCAGTGGTTGGAGAAGTCTGCTTTTTGCCGATGTGCCCTGCTGCAAGTCTCCCACTGTAAGTTGCTGAGTCCTAAAGCTAAAACCGATGGCCAGTTTTAGTAAGCGTTCTGCATGGCATCTGTACATCTGGATCTGCCACTCTGTTTACTCATCTTAGCTTGATGGGATTCTTTTCCGCCGTTAGTACTGTTTTTTTATTTATTTATTTTTCTCAAGTCTTTGCAACTGATTCCAAGGTTGTCCGGATGCCCTTTTTCAGCAGAGTACCCTACATATTGGACAGCGCCCCTCTGAGTAGTCCACCCTGTTACTACTGTCAAGTTTATCTAAGTTGCCTAAGTCAGAGAATATCCAAGTCCCAAGCCTAAGTCTATTTTTAAACCTAAGTACACCTGCTATTTCTGTATTTCTAGTATTCTAAAAGGGAAAGGCTGACAAACCCAATCTCAAGCTAACAGAACCTTAACCATGACCAGAAACTTTGTTTATTCGCTGTACTGTAACTTTAAGAGACTGTTCAATAAATTTCACCATTCTGCAACTACCTCTGAATCTCTGTGGTTAAGTTTCGCACTGTAGGAGGGGGTACTATGAGCTACCACTGAGGCCTTGTGATACGTGCTGCAGTGATACTGCAGCATTTGTAGTGCCTACCTTTAACACTTTGCAGCCCATTGGGTTACCATAATTTTATCATCCTCTCCATTGTTTACTAGGACCAGTCCACTGCTTACAAGACTGTCCTAACTAAGTCTACTAGCTACAATCTAGGCCAAACTTTCAGGCTTACCTTTTTGAGGCACATTATAGACTAGTACGCTGGTAGGACAACAATTCCTAATATAACTATCAACCGTCGTAAAAGGACTGGTAATACACTCCCACCACAACACCACTGCCACTATTCACAACCTCCCCATCCCTAAGTACTTTACTATTAACCCCTAGTGAATTTTTGAGGGTTACCTACTTCCAGACTGATGATGCCCTCATCCTATACCTCTTCATCAGCAGCTCACACAGAACACTGCAAGTCACCCATATCCACTGACATTACCAATGCTGTCCCAGGATATTGGAATCTATCTATCTATAACTATCTATCTATCTATCTATCTATCTATCTATCTATCTATCTATCTATCTATCTATCTCTATCTATCTATCTATCTATCTATCTATCTATCTATCTATCTATTTAAAGTAGCTTGACGGCACTCCAGATAAGGTGAAAAAAAGGGTTTACATTTATTCACAAAGTGCACAGCACAGCATACAAAGTATTTAGGCAACGTTTCTGTGGCCTCTCGCCACCATTTTCGCTTGAAAATGGTGGCGAGAGGCCACAGAAACGTTGCCTAAATACTGTGGACTCGTGGTTGGAGTATTTGCCTGGCACCCGTATTTTTCCTGTGCTGCTGAAATTACTAAGAATATCTATCTATCTATCTATCTATCTATCTATCTATCTATCTATCTATCTATCTCCTATCTATCTATCTATCTATTTATTATCTATCTATCTATCTATCTATCTATCTATCTATCTATCTATCTATCTCCTATCTATCTCCTATCTATCTTTCTATTTATTATCTATCTATCTATCTATCTATCTATCTCCTATTTATCTCCTATCTATCTATCTATCTATTTATTTATCTATCTATCTATCTCCTATCTATCTATATATCTATCTCCTATCTATCTCCTATCTATCTATCTATCTATCTATCTATCTATCTATCTATCTATCTATCCATCCATCTCCTTCCTATCTATCTATCTATCTATCTATCTATCTCCTATCTATCTATCTATCTATCTATCTATCTATCTATCTATCTATCTAATAAACAATAAACAATGTCCAGCAGCACTTCAAGTGAAAAAATCTTCAGTGGTTTATTCCATTAAACGTAAGGAAAACATAGGTGCAGCACAGCAAATAAACAAACGAGGATATGATGCGACGTTTCGGTGGCCTCCGCCACCTTTTTCAAGCATGCATGTTTCGGTGCTTGAAAAAAGTGGCGGAGGCCACCGAAACGTCGCATCATATCCTCGTTTGTTTATTTGCTGTGCTGCACCTATGTTTTCCTTACGTTTAATGGAATAAACCACTGAAGATTTTTTCACTTGAAGTGCTGCTGGACATTGTTTATTGTTTATTGTTTAGCTATCGGTATCGTTGGTCAGATACTATCCGGCTGGCACTCGGACTATAAAGACTGAATGGTGGTGCCGCTAGAAATACAAGTGGACTATCTATCTATCTATCTATCTATCTATCTATCTATCTATCTATCTATCTATCCATCCATCCATATCCTTCCTATCTATCTATCTATCTATCTATCTCCTATCTATCTATCTATCTATCTATCTATCCATCCATCTCCTTCCTATCTATCTATCTATCTATCTATCTATCTATCTATCTCCTATCTATCTATCTATCTATCTATCTATCTATCTATCTATCTATCTCCTATCTATCTATCTATCTATCTATCTATCTATCTATCTATTATCTATCTATTATCTATCTATTATCTATCTATCTATCTATCTATCTATCTATCTCCTATCTATCTATCTCCTATCTATCTATCTATCTATCTATTATCTATCTCCCTATCTATCTATCTATCTATCTATCTATCTATCTCCTATCTATCTCCTATCTATCTATCTATCTATCTATCTATCTATCTATCTATCTCCTATCTATCTATCTATCTATCATCTATCTATCTATCTATCTAATATCTATCTATCTATCTATCTATCTATCTATCTATCTATCTATCTCCTATCTATCTACTATCTATCTATCTCCTATCTATCTATCTATCTATCTATCTATCTATCTATCTATCTATCATCTATCTATCTATCTATCTATCTATCTATCTATCTCCTATCTATCTATCTCCTATCTATCTACTATCTATCTATCTCCTATCTATCTATCTATCTATCTATCTATCTATATATCTCCTATCTATCCTTGAATCTGTCTTATTATCTATCTCTATACTGGCAAACTAACTGCTCTCAGGATAGTAAAACTTATGATATTTATGGGTATTAACACAAGAGAAAAAAAAGACCAATATCTTAGTCAATTACATCCATTCATCAGAAGCCTTTCTGGCAAAGCTCACAGTGGTGGAGTAAGGGGTTAATCACATCTGTCCCAGACTGCAGATATGAGGGGGCTGGAGAAGAGGTTTCCTGGGAAGGGTAATAAGAAAGCAAACACAAAGTGCAAATAGTTGGATTGTCCTTTGTTTAGTTTGAGTTACAGGATAATTCTCTCACACCGTTATATATTTGCATTGCTGTTTAATGTAATATCTTTGCTGGATGGACAAAGAAAGTTATTACACCTTCATGTTCTTGACTTTAAGTGACGGTATCAATGATTCCTAAGTCCTGGAGCACAGGCCAGTTGTCTATCTAATTGCAACTATGATATATATAGAAATACTCTTAGGGGGCCTTCACACACAGCGGATTCGCAACAGATCCGCAGCAGATTTGATGGTGCAGATTTGACTGTGTTCAGTCATTTAGATCAAATCTGCTGCGGATCTGCAGCGGATTTTCTGCTCCGGATACGGTGTGTGTGAAGCTACCCTTAGGGCCCTATTCCACCGGACGATTATCGTTCGCATAATCGTTAACGATTAACGATCTAAAACGACCGCTATTGCGAAAGACCTGAAAACGTTCACACATTTCCATGGAACGATAATCGCTACTTATGATCGTATTTGTTATAATTTTTTTTTTAGTTTTTTCTTCGCTATTGCGTTTGTATCTACTGCGAATGACCGAACGACGTCTTATTCAATGCGAACGAATTGAGAACGTTTTGCGAACGAGCAACGATAAAAATAGGTCCAGGTCTTATAAAGCGATCAACGATTTCTCATTCGGTCGTTAATCGTTAACTGCATTTCAACCGAACGATTATCGTTTAGATTCGAACGATTTAACGATAATCTGAATGATAATCGTCCGGTGGAATAGGGCCCTTAGGGTGCGTTCACACGTACTGCATCTGCAGCAGATCTGCAGCACATTTGATGGCCCAGAACTGATTTGCTTTGAATCTGCAGCTTCAAATTTGCGCCATCAAATCGCTGCAGATCTGCTGCAGATCCTGTACGTGTGAACGTACCCTTAGGGTGCCTTCACACACACCGGATCTGCAGTAGATCCGCAGCAGATTTAATGGTGCAGATTTGATGCTGTGTTCAAATCTTCTGCGATACGGTGTGTGAAGCTACCCTTAAAGGGTTTCCCAACACTCATCACCTATCCATCTGAGTGGGGGTCTGACTGCAGGAACACAGAGGAGCCCCATGTTCAGTTCTAATAATTCTAATTCTAAACCATATAGTTGAATAGAGTGGCAAAGCTTATGTCCAACCACTGATTGATTCAAATGTCCAATTCGCATCAACATTCTTGTGATCATGTGACTCAATGATCGGTTCTCAACAATCAGACAAAGGCATGATGGGAATTGTAGTTTTGCAATACCTGGAGGCAGGGACATATACTTACCTGTCCTGCTCTGCCACCATTGCCGGGTCCTGGGCTGTCTGCTCTCTGATTTTAAAACATCTGGTGATGAGCCATTCCCGATGGAAATTGAAGCTCAGTATAGACCCTATGGCGGCTATGCCAAGCTTCCATTTCCAGCGAGAACAGTGCGCCACCAGATGTTTTTTAATCGCTGACAGCGGCGAAGAGTGGGCGACCCAGGACCTGCCAATTGTAAGTATATTTCCCTGACATCTCCCCCCGCAGCAGCATAGTAAAATATAATTTTATGCAAGAGAACCCCTTTAAAGTCTTTGGCTTTATTCTAGAACAGTACAGTATATCACAAAACTACACAAAACAGCTAATTCCATTGAGTTATGAGCCTCCTAGTCTACCTGAAACGTGTGAGAGTTAGCTGTTCTGTGTAGATTGTTATGTACTATTCTGAAAAAGAACCTAAGATTTTAAAAGATCTTAAAAAATCTGTGGTCCTCCATGAAGACTATTTGTACAGGATTGCTGGGCAACTGCAGGGCTGCTCAAGCCCTGGTCCCTGATCAGTTACATTAGCCTCCTCTGATATCTATATACTACATGTTAGCATTAGAATAGACATTAAACTTGTGTAAGCTGTCTGTGTTAGTAGCGCTCTAGTTGTAGCACAGAGAAGCAAAGTGGGCGGAGATATCTGTCAAACAATGCTCGCTCTGCTACATTGTCCCGTGGCTGCAGCACTACTGACGCAGGCTGCTTCCCCAAGTTTTATGTGGTAAAGATGACCATGTGTAAGAAAGAATAAGGTCGTCAATGGGGCACACAATAATTTTGCCACCCAAGGGTTTACAAATACCTAAAGGAAACTATAATTTTAGGAGAGATATTGGGCATATGAACTCCATGGTAAAAGAGCCTGGCATTGGAAGAGTTATGAAGACGGTTCCTCTGATACGTATAATATAAAGTCAGGATATCTGGAATTGAGATATGTCTGAATTTATTTGGTTTTAATGATGCATCTGCCCAGGAAAGGCCTGAGTAATTGTCTTATTTGATGAGATTTGTCACTAACCCTGAGGGCTGAGAGCTGAGATGTCAAAAATGGGATTTATAAATGAGTCTTGGATCCTTAACGTTTCCACTGCCAGTGCGGAGATTTATACACATGGGAAGAAAATACAATCAGAGGTCCTTACCGAAAATCAGGCACTTTGTCACACTGAGGTAATGCGAGACCCCAGCTCTCTACTAATGCCATCTGTATTACAGCGGCAACAATATCCCTCAATAAGAAAGGTACAGGTCCGAGTCTAGGGGTGAAAGAAAAGTTACTGGGTCATCTATGGGGACGAGGTGAACAAAAGTAATAAAATGACAAGGGCATACAGATTAATAGCAAGAGATAGAGAGATATATTGCGGAAGTTATATGGAGTAATAGGAGGAGATATAGGGGATGATATATGGAGTAATGGGAGAAGATATAAGGAGGTTATATGGAGTAATAGGAGGAGATATAGGGGAGGTTATATGGAGTAATAGGAGGAGATATAGGGGAGGTATATGGAGTAATAGGAGGAGATATAGGGGGGGTATATGGAGTAATAGGAGGAGATATAGAGAGGTTATATGGAGTAATAGGAGGAGATATAGGAGGGTATATGGAGTAATAGGAGGAGATATAGGGGATGATATATGGAGTAATGGGAGAAGATATAGGAAGGTATATGGAGTAATAGGAGGAGATATAGGGGAGGTTATATGGAGTAATAGGAGGAGATATAGGGGGTTATATGGAGTAATAGGAGGAGATATAGGGAGGGTATATGGAGTAATAGGAGGAGATATAGGGGAGGTTATATGGAGTAATAGGAGGAGATATAGGGAGGTTATATGGAGTAATAGGAGGGGATATAGGGAGGGTATATGGAGTAATAGGAGGAGATATAGGGGAGGGTATATGGAGTAATAGGAGGAGATATAGGGGAGGGTATATGGAGTCATATGAGGAAATATAGGGGAGGGTATATGGAGTCATAGGAGGAGATATAGGGGAGGGTATATGGAGTCATAGGAGGAGATATAGGGGAGGGTATATGGAGTATTGGAGGAGAAATCTGCACCAGCACCTATACACACCCGTCGCGCACCTTGGGTAATTTCTTCCCCTTTCTATGGGTGGCCGTACCGATTGTCCGGGTGGGTCAATTGCCACTCAGGACTACCATGACAGGAGCCCAAGGGATCCATCACAGCCCCGCAGGTCACCGACCATTTCACGTGGATACGGCCAGCCATTCTATAAAGCAGGTATCAACAACACACCTGTGTGCTGGACTAGCACTGGCCTCACAACATTTACCATCTCTGGCTGAGCTGTATCATACCACTGATAATATCTTACTCCCAGTGGTCACCACACTATTGGGCGCTTTACCAGCCCTGGCTCCTGTCTCTTATCTCTCAGCCTGGAACGTGTGGCCCCACCTCTAAGACTGGGCACATCGAGTGTCTCAGATTTAAAGGGACAGTGCATCCCTAATTGGTCTTGTGCACTTTACACCTCCCTATAAATTCCAGTCCTGCCCTGACCCTATTGTTGGAGCTTCTGCATGCATCCCATAGTGTGTGATCCCAGTTCTCCTGTGATTCCTGCCCATGGTTCCTGCCATTCCTGCTATCTGTGGTTCCAGATGTTGACTGCTGTCTCTGTTCCAGCCAAGAGTCCTGCTGAGTCCTAGCCTGCCTGCCTACTTGTCTCCCACTGCACCTCGCCTGCCGCCACTAGAGAGCCAAGCCAGGGGTAGCAACTTGGGGGTTGCCTGCTCCAAAAAGTCCATTAAACCTTGTGGTGGGAACTGGTGAAGACCAGCGGACCCTTAGACTCCACTCCCTGGTGCAGCTTACGCCATGACTAGCAGTGGTCATGACTCCAGTCGTTACAATCTTGTACCACTGACGCCCCTTCAGATGCCAAAGATTGGTGCTTGAACATTTGATTGATAAAGCCTATACTGTAAGTGGAGGGAAAGAAAACAATGAGCACTCACTAAGCAACATCATATTGCTGCAGCAGATTGACTGTAGCCACTATGTCATGCTGATTTGTTCAATTTCCTCCAGGAAGGGCTGACATGGTCGACAATGAATTCTTTAAATAAAGGAACCTCGGGACTTCCCTTGTATATTGAGCTCCTGTATGTGTACACAAGGGAAGCCCTGAATAAGATCATATGGAAACTCCGCAAACATAGCGAGATTGAGAATCCCTGGTACTCACTAAACAGTGTTTAATACTGACTCACTAAATCTATGGAAAGCTTCAGCAACTGCTTGTTGGGTAAAATTGGATCCTGGCACTTGTGTCCTTCGAGAGCAAATTACTCCCACGTACCATAAAAGTATATAGATAATATAGATACAATGTCTCAGCCTCTCACCTATGCCCCTAGCTTCCATTCCAGTACAATATTTACAGTGTATCTTAAATTGAATAGATTTTATGGAATGTACAAAATTGATATTGTAAAGGGAAAATTGTCAGTTCACAGGTTAAGAGCCTGGAACAAAAGAGCACCCTAATGTCATGCTGGTGCGTGGCCTGGTATAGGGGTCCCTTAGGCTCCCCTGCTCAGTCTCTAGACAGATAAATGTACTCATAGTCCAAAGTTTCTCTTCAGCTAAGCTGCTCCTGTGGTGAACTACCCCTTTAAGCCCTGGAATGATGAAGAAAAATATTCTTGAGACTATATGGACCTCTTTGGACTAGACTAATACTCCTGGGTTTCTGCCATTGTTTTCTGGGCTAAAATCCCATGTGACCCATGGGTTCTAAACTGACTCAAGCTCTGGATTTTTGGATGATGCTCCAGATCTTCAGGTGACTGAAACCCTTCATTGCATCAGCATCCTCCAGCCACAGATGCAGTGAAGTACAATGGCAGGGTAGGATCTTACATCTTCCTGCTCCCCCAATCATGCTCAGAAGCTGCAAGCACTTCAGTCCTGAGCCTTGTGGGGCTGTGATGCAATCCGAACACTATTTGGTGTAATGATGACCAGCATCCCAATGGCCCAGGGTTTCCATCCCAGGCTTCAGGCTAGTGGAGAAATCTTCTCTGTTCGTTATAGGATCAGGGCAAGGTAAGTATGAAAGTGTTTTTTGTTTTTTTTATTTGGCCACAACAGTGGTGGCTACTACTACTACTACTACTACTATTACTACTACAGGGATCACTATTTGTATATGTGGCAGAGGAGGACATAACTTCTATGGAGCAGAGGGTGACATTATTTCTATATTGGGCAAAAGGGGCCATATTTCTATATGGTGGTACAGGAGGGAATTATTGCTATATGGGGCACAAGGGGCATTATTGAATATGGAGCATAGAAAGCATCTTCAGAAGGCAGACTGCCTTAGCTTTCATCTTAAAAAAGACAATGGAAGCAGAACTTCACATAAATCAATGGTATTACTTCACAGCTTTCTGGTAAGTGCTGCCTCCATTTTCTTTTTTTAAGCTGGTTTGTTACACATCCGATCTGATGAGGTGTGCACTGTACTTTACTTTTTCCGCCTGTGCTGTTTGATAACTATGACTCAGCTTTCAGATACTAAGCCCAGCCTCTTTCCTTCTCACTCCTGCATGTTCTAAGCCCCGCCCTCACTTTCAGTGTTCTGTCCTGATCTAGCTGTGACCTGAGACAGAATTTCTTAACTACAAAGCAGCGAACAGCAGATTAAAGGGGAGGGAGACACCTAGTGGCCAAGACTTTAGAGTTATTTTTTCATAGTTATGGAGTCATTTGTGGTAAATGAAATGATTTACACATATGTTACAGATCACATAGACATGGACAGTAACTATTTAATGACTTAGGACCCAACTTGGCAAAAGGATGGCCAACATATCCATAGAGGGCAGGCTGGACAATGGTATAAGATGTTTAATTCTACAGAACCTATTAACAACTTTCCAAAAACGTATTTAGCCCAAATGGGTTGGGAACAGCATAAAAATGCATGTTGACTGCCTCTTAAGACTATGCAAACCGTTACTGACTAAAGGGTAAGGTTTTTCACTAAGGGGTTAAAGCAGTAATACATAACAAAACTATACAAATTTGGTACACTAGTAGAACCACAGGAGCAGCGACTTAAGTGGGAAGAGGAAGGCATCAAGGGAATGTAGAAAGCAAATAAATGAACAAACAAAGTGGACAGTTAGGAAGAACATTGCTACACAGGTGCAAAAACTAGAACTGTGGATAAGTCAACATGTAGTGTCCCAGTACAGGTGGTTTACTGAGTTATTTACCACCTTTGTAAAAGTACCTCTGTCAGGTGCCACACAAACAACTTGGAACTGTGCACAGTGGCAGTGTATAAAGGTTTAGCTTATTCTCTACTCTTCTTTCTTCCTGTGACACAGTCCTAAAGGGGAGAGATTCCTGTTTTGGAGGGCAGTCTCATTTTAGTTCAGTTCAGTAGAAAGACTGAGAGTTTGAGAGTATGCTGTGTTAGACCTTTAGAAGTCGGGTAACTGTGAGCTGATTAAAATCTTGTTTACACCTGGGATCCTTCTTAACATCAGGACAGTCACCCCCAAAAGGAAAGGAAGAGGGACTGATCACCCAATAGGACAAAGTTGCAGATAGCCGAAGTATCCTACTGTCTAACACGCAAGAAACCTTCAGGAGTTAGCTCTACTTAGAGACAGGGACCTAGGACGCATGCTACCCAACCTGGTCGGACAGAAGGGGGTCAAATATGCAGAGACTATATATATATATATATATATATATATATATATATATATATATATATATATATATATATATATATATTTGTGTGTGAGTGCAAGGATTTTCTACTTTTAAGTTTTAAGCATCTACACTACACAATCTCGGCAGAGTACTGTACTAATTAGACAAGGGCCCTAGCTGCAGTCTACCTCAGGTGTTGCCCATTCTGCACTAGTACCTGTGAGCGGTCCTATTGTACACTTTCGTATTGCACTGAAGTTTCTACAAGTAAAGAATCAAGTAAACTGCTGGACTCTGTTATCTTACTTGCGCCACACCTGCACCTTCACACCTCACTACTGTTCTACCAAGGACTGGTACCCGTGTGTCCGGGGGTGGGTATCGCCACTCCTGGCCACCATGACAAAGCTACCCCAAAACACCAGAGCCCACCAGCTGCCACATCTGCATCCAGTAGACTCTCAGTGATGGGGCTATAATGGTATAAGTATGTCAATGGTTTCCAGGGATTATTCACTATAGACAAGATTAGTTGGAGAAGTTTATTGATATAGAGAAGTAGGGACAACCAAGAGATGGCCCCATGTCCAAGTTATGCTCACAAATATACCTCAATTCTATCACTATACTTAGTGGTTTTGTGGGTTGGTTTGCACAGAAGTCACTGTCTGACGTCCAATCCATCCAGTCATGCCTTTCGTATTGATAACTTCTTTACCTCATCTTGTCTCCTGTACGTCAAGCTGTGGAAAGGACCCCCGAGGGTCTTATGTGGAATTGAATTCATTGTTTCGATAGTGGAAAGTGTTATTGAGCGTGGGGTAATACTCAGGGGACAAATGACGCTGGAGAAGCGCAAGATTCATTCGGAAACACTCAATTTACCATTAACTATGTTACTGTCACAGTTCTGCAAAGAAGAGACATGGAACAGCTGCAAAGTTTATCCATTATGGAGGCCATCTTGCTATCATCCAGATATGTAGATTACTAAAGACTTATGTGTTTCCAAGTTATTATGCAACCAACATTTTTTAAAGTTAAAAAAATAAAAATTGGGACAAAAAAAACAAAACAATCAATAATGTGATATTTTTTTAATGTATCAAAAAATTCGAATTATAAAATGTTTAGATGTGATATAAAAGTATGTAAGGTTTACAGAAAGTTCGCAAAGAAACTTGGCTCTTGGTATACATGGGCTCTAGGGCGACACCATCACATTAGGGCTCTTTAGCTTTAAGATTTTTCATCAAGTAAAAAGGACAGTGCAATGGGGCATATATATACGGTACCTGGTATTTTGTTCATAACACAACATCTAGGTGAGTCCCTTATATTTGTGCCTGGATTCTCACAAGGATTAGCCCCTTGTTGGTTGATGGCGTCACCACCTACACAAAAAATTCCAATGCTTATCCCCATTCACTTGCATTGGAGGAGGACTGGCAAAGTGTTAAAACCATGTGGTCGAATCCAACCCTGGTTGAATCCAACCGTTACCATAGTCTAACAGACATGTCAGAAGGGTCAATAAGAGGAAATGTCACTACTTTCATGCTGCACAACGCATCAGGGTGGTCCCCAATGAGGTTGTCTTCTGCATAAATCAGGCCAATATTGTCCCCAATAGGGGACCCTCTGACCTGGCTGTAATGACCAACATATCGATTGTTACCTAGCCTGTAGGGTCAACTTAATGACTTACTTTTTATAAATACAAAAACTGTCCTTCCTAACTTTTTGTTCATGCGTTGATCTCCATTGCACTTTACTGCCTTGTAACGGCAGTTTTGGATAGATGGATGACTAATCTTCCTACTCCTCCACTGAGATATTTATTAGTTAATTACCGATTGTTGTTTCCCTAATTGCTAAATGATGAGGTGTGAAGCGCCTGTGCCTGAAGGTCACCATGAAGAGGCAACGCTCAGCTATACGACTGATGACAACTTCTCAGCAAAAGATATTAGGAGAATTCCGGAGAGGACACATTCATAGAATGACAGATCAGTAAGTGCGACCATCCCTCTTATATAAACATATAGAATTCTTCTTTGCAATGTTAATCCACTCTGATCGCCACTTGGGACCACGGGGGGATTTTGTATTCCTTTATGAGAAATTGGTTTATTCCTCCTTATACAGTAGGTTTCTTTTTAAGTACTCTGGATCATCAGGGAGAAACAAAGTTCTTCTCCCCTCTCTTGGTTGAAGCCTGTGGATTTTTTCAACCATAACATGTAACATATGTTTAGTATGAGTTTACGGATAGGATGGGGGTGGTCATGAATCATCTCAGCTGACCACCATGTGTGGAGGAGAGAGGAGAAACCACAGCAACATGCTTCTGGGGGTAACTTATCACCCATATTCCTAATCCACATAGGAAAAACTGGCAAAACAAGAGAGGTAAAGAGGTAAAGGGCTCTCTTGCACCTTATAACTCTTTATGGGCATACTATGGGCAGCTGCCTTACACAACAAAGTTTTTTTCCTTTGTATGACCCTCTGGGTATGTAACTGTGAGTAAAGTCTTCTTTCATAAGCGTCATCACAGTTCTGTGGGGGTCTTCTAAAGTAGATTGTAGTGTAGGTTCCTAAAAACCCCTTTTACAACTGGATTTGAAAGCAACTACAAAAATCACTCTCCATTGGACCTGATATCCTTATATTACAAACACAGCCAATTGGTTTTAATGTTCACTATGTGAGGCCATGTTCACACAACATAAGTTCCGTACTAATCACGGCCATTGTTGCAAAGGCTGTGATTAGTACAGAACCTGCGTTGTGCTGCAGGCCGAGGGAATCCCGGCCAGAGTGTATACACAGGGTATACACTCCAGCTGGGATCCCCAGCAGCGCCGTAGAAAACTGACATGTCAGTTTTCTGTGGCCGCCATTCATTGAATAGCAGCCGCAGTGCACTATGTGGAGCCAGCGTCTGCGGCTGCTTGCTCCATAGTGTGCAGTAGGGAGTTATGATGCAGATGTGCACGGATGCGCCTGCATCAGAACTCTGCGGCGCTAAAGACCATCGGCCAGGATGATCTTTTCTGAGACCGGCTGTTCCGTGACCTGGCCGGGTCATGGAACAGCCAGTCTCATACAGCGTGTGAACATAGCCTAAGGATTTATTTTTCCTATGGTGGCAGGTGAATTGAATGCTTGCTGCCAGGGTCAGATAGCTTGCTTTTTCTATGGGGAGGGGGGGGAGGGGGGGGAGCAGGCTTTGTGTTTGAGTTAGTTGGAGAAGAAGGACTCACAGGGTTTCTGGCAGCATTTAATAGCTTTGAAAATATTGATTTAAATTGCAAAAGAAAAGCAATATATATTGTTATGCTTCCCCGGAATCCCATGCTACCCTCAGATACAAGATGTGATAGGATCACACCTCTTCTCCCATTATAAGTGACATAAACAGGATGAGTCAAAAGTCTCAGGACACCCTTTTAGTTCAGAAACAAAAGGGTAAAGGACATATCTCAATACCACAGCATGTAATGGGTGAGGGGGTATAACTGTTAGGCTATGTCCAGGACATGGCCGCCATATTAAAAGATGCTGTATTTGATCAATTGCGAATGTTTCCAATGGACGGTTGGTCGAGTAGCATATCAGAGAAGACCATTATATGCAATATCAGTTTTAGTTCCAAAGTTATCAACACAGAAAGAAGCTTTTTGTTCAGATTCCGCTCTGTGTTCAGCACCATGGACAACACATAAAATAACTGTTCTGTGCTAAAAACTTTTAGCACAGTAATTCAAAAGTACAAGAGATTTGGCAAATCCGATTGTGGCAATCAATTTCTCGTCTTCTTTTGATTGCTACATGACAACCTTCTCATTGGAAAAACCTGCCATTGATCTGATATGACAGCGGCCATGTCCCGGACAGTTAGACCCCTTCACCCTTTACCTTCTGGGGTAATAAGATATGTCATGTTCCCTTTCGTTCTGAAATAAAAAGGTGTCCTTAGGCTTCTAAATGACCCTGTATATATAATAAATGCTGCTGGAGAGCCCCAGCTTCTACAACACCGGCAGGTTTAGTCTATCCAAAGGCGAAGAAGAGATTTGTGTTGAAGTTTTTGCAAACATTAATGGGTTTCGGCTGCCCTCTGCTGTGTGGTCACTCAACCAAAAATTGAGTCCTTTTTGCCAAAACCTAAAAACAAATAAATCCCAGTAGTTAATGTAACAGCACAGACAAGAGTGTAAAGAGGAGAGTCCATTAGCTATGTGGACATATAAGACATTCCAAACATTGGGGAACGTTCTGCACCAACAACTATTAGCATTCAGATTGTTTCTGTTCTTTTTGTGCTGAGTATATAATAAAGACATAACAGAGACAGCTTAAAGGGGTATTCCCTTAAAAAAAATGTTTTTGATATGTTGCTGCCCATGGTGAGACTAACAATTCTTCCCAAACTTGTTATTGTTTATTCAGTCTCCTTCTCCAAGTTCTGAGCTGCTGCTTTCTGCTGAAGACACAAAAATCTGTGTGTGAGCTTTTCTCTCTGTCTCCCCCTCCTCCCTTTCTGGGACAGCTGATGTAAACAAGTTCCCAACTGGCTTTATCTGCAACATTGTAGTTTGTTTGTAATGCTGGGATGGTTATTCTGAGGTGAAGTTGCTAATGAACTCACTCTGATTAATCCTCCCAGCATTACAAAGAAGCTACAATGTTGCAGATACAGCCTGCCAGGGACTTGTTTACATTAGCTGTCTCAGAAGGGAGGGGGAGTCAGAGAAAAAAAATCTCACACACAGTTTATTGTGTTTTAGGCAGAAAGCAGCAGCTGAGAAGGGGGGGAAGGAGACAAGATTAGATAATAACAAGTATGGAAGGAATTGTTAGTCTCATCATGGGCAGCAACATATCAAAAGTTATGTTTGTGTGGAATACCCCTTTAACTTCTGTCCCAGCTGTTTTTAGCTATTGTAACGGGGGATTACCTGCAATACCATATACAGCCTGAGCACAAGAGTGACACTGTTTCTGAGGAAAAAATAAAAACAATTGTTTGGCCAACAGTTATCTCTCCATGCTTCCCCATACAAATGAATATATAGCAGAGACATGGAGAATGAATGGTTGGTATATGGCCCATCAGCATAACCTTGAGCACCGAGAAAGGGTCAGAGGGCCCCCATATACAGCGTTACACTATGGACATTTTAACTGTGCTATTGCTCATACAGTATATTCAGTCCAACAATTTGTGTATCTAAAGCATCTGACTCGGGGCCAGTTCCCTCCTGAGCCTTGTAATAATTTAATACGTCTTTTATGATAGTGAAACCATATCACCAATAGATCCTAATGGTATAATAGTCTTATCTTATCTCACCACCTATAAAGGACTTGAGCTTTCTGCCAGGATCAATAATAACCAAACGAGACACAAGTATTGATCTTCGTATTATATTAACCCATATGGCAATAATTGTATAATACGGGCTGTTACTATGCCAGTTTGTGAGGGAATGCCATAGCTCAGATGTTATGGCTCTTTTACACGGAACGATTGATCGTTCGTTTTTGCACGATAACGGTCGAATTCGAACGATAATCGTACATGTAAACGCAGCGAACGATGAAACGACAAGCAAAAAATCATTCATTTTGATCTTTCAACATGTTCACAAATCATCGTTGATCGTTCGCAAAAAATTCGCAGATCGTTCACTGTAAGCGGTCTTTCAACGATTTCCCCTATGTGTGAGATAGGCTTAAACGATCGCATAGCGAATTTTCCGTACGATGTATCGTTCCGTCTAAACGCTGATGGTTATAAAAAAAACATTGTTCATTCAAAATCGTTAATTGTGCGATCGGGCGAATTATCGCACCATGTAAAAGTACCATTAGGTATAAGGTATTTTGTGTATATTGGTCCAGCCTTACCACCTTCTTATGCTGGGTTTACACGATAATTCGCCCAATCGAACGATTTTAAAGCAACAATTTTATTTTTATAACGATCAGCATTTAGACTGAGAAAAATCGTTAGAAGATTCGTAAGAAAAATCGTTATTGCGATCGTTTTTAAGATCGTTTAAGCCCATCTTTCACATAGGGTGAACCTTTGAAAGAATGTTTACACTAAGCGATCTGCGAATATTTAGCGAACGACGGACGACGATTTGAGAACATGTTGAAAGATCAAAATGAACGATTTTTCGCTCATCGCCTGATCGTTTGCTGTGTTTACATGGAACGATTATCGCTCAAATGCAATCGTTATAGCGACAATTCGAACAATAATCGTTCCGTGTAAACGCAGCATAATGGTACTTTTAAATGGATCGATATCGTACGGAAAAATCGTTTTGCGATCGCTTAAGCCTATCTCGCACATAGGTTAAATCGGTGAACGACTGTTTACACGGAACGATCTGCGAATTTTTTGCGAACGACCAACGATAATTTGAGAACATGTTCAAAGATCAAAATGAACGATTTCTCACTCGTCGTTTGATCATTCGCAGCGTTTACACGTACGATTATCGTTCGAATTCGATCGTTATCGTGCAAATTCGACCGATAATAGTTCGTTGTAAAAGGGCCATTAGTTAAATCACATATTGATCTTTGTGGTATAATGGAGTCAATAGATCTTTATTATGCTACGTGTACCCGGAGCGATAATTCGCCCAATTGATCGTATAACGATTTTGAAGCAACGATTCGGTTTTTATAACGATCAGCGTTTAGACGAATAAATCGTTAGAAAAATCATAAGAAAATTTGTAAGAAAAATTGTTAATGCGATCGTTTTTAAGATCGCTTAAGCCCATCTTTTACATAGGGTGAATATTTAAAAGACTGTTTACACAAAACGATCTGCGAATTTTTATCGTTATTGCCAAAATTCGAACGATAATCGTTCCGTGTAAACGCAGCATTAGCCACAACAATGATTTTTTTTAACTATTAAAAAAAAAAAACCTTTAGTTTTCTAATGAAAATTAAATAACACCACGCCTGTCCACAGGTTGTGTCCGGTATTGCAGCTTAGCCCCATGCTCTCCAATGGAGCTGAGCTATAAAACTTGTCAAAAGTCATGGACAGGTGTGGCATTGTTTCTGGAAGAAAGCAGACATGGCTATATAATCCTGGACAACCTGTAAGTCTTCCAACCTGTTCTGGGTGAGTTATAAAACACAAGGGGGCAGGGAAGAACCTCTGGACCTCTGATAATAGGTTGCGTGGTTGGTTGCTTGACTGACTGATTATTTGGTTTGTTAACTGGCCGATTAGCAGTACGACTGGTTGGGTAATTGGTTTGCTAACTGGTTGTTTGATTAGTTTGATGGCTGGTTGTTTGATTAGTTCGATGGCTGGTTGGTTAGTTGAATGGTTTGACAACTGATTGGTTGATTGATCTGGTGGTCTAGTGGTTGGCTTGATGGCTAAGTGTTTGGTTGGATGGATGCTGCTCGCTTGGCAGACTGAACTAAAGCATTAAACATTGGTGATAGGGAAGCAATCTGAACCTCTAATAACTGGATGGCCTTTTGGTTGGTCAATTGTCTGGATGATTAACAGGCTGTTCAAATGACTAAATGGTTGATTAGATGGTTGTTTAGTTTGTTGACTGATTAGTTGGTATGCTTGTTGGCTGCTTAGTTGACTAGTTAAGTAGCTGGCTGGTCTGTTAGTTGTTTGGCTGGTTGGTTGGTTGGTTGGTTATGTAGTTGGTTAGTTAGGTGACTCCTTAGTTGTGTAGCTGTTTGGCTAGATGACTGGTTGGTTGATTGATTGGTTTGACAGCTGGTTGGTTGGTTGGTTGGTTGATTGAGTAGATGGTTGGGTGGTTGGCTTGATGGCTTAGTGGTTGGTTGTATATTGCTTGGTTGATAGAACTAAGGCATAAAACATTGGTGATAGGGAAGCAATCTGAACATTTAATAACTTGATGGCCTGTTGGTTCGACAATTGCCTGGATGCTTAACTGGCTGTCCAAATAACTAGATGGTTGATTAGATGGTTCTCTAGTTGGTTGACTGATTAGTTGGTAGGCTTGTTGGCTGCTTGGTTGGCTAGTTAAGTAGTTGGTTGGTTGGCATGCTAGCTGGCTGGTCTGTTGGTTGTTTGGCTGTTTGGTCAGTTAGGTAGTCAGCTACAGTAGGTGGTAAGTTGGGTGATTCCTTACTTGTGTAGCTGTTTGGTTAGATGACTGGTTGGTTTCCTAATTAGTAGGCTGGTTGGTTGGCATGCTGGTTAGCTGGTTGGTTACTTGTTTTGGCTAGTTGGTTAGTTGTTGGTTGGCTGATTTATTGGTTGATTGATTGATTGATTAAGTAGTTGAAGAGGCCACAAACCTTGAATATTGCCTGCAGTTATCATGTAAAAGCTCTAGATAACCATGTTCTAATTAAACAACATACATGTTTTACCTCTCTAGCTATCATTGTTTGTCCGTCTCCATAGACCAATGTCCTATTGGTAATCCTTGTTCCCAGCCTCTATCTATCTTCTACTGGACCTTCGAGGTCCATTCCTCTATTGAAGTAAGTTTTAGGACTTGGTTGTGACAGTGATATAGACTCAAGGTTTCAGACCTTTACAGGTATCATGTGAATATTCAGATTTTTGATGGAAACATATTAAGTATTGTTATATAATAAATAATTTATACATTTATGTACTTTAAACTTTTGTATTTTCATTTTTTTCCACTCTTTTACGGCTCAGTGGCATCTAACATCTTTGACTTTTTGATATCACTCTTTTTCGGCTCAGTGGTCCTAACATACAAGATATTTAATGTGTTAAGTACCGTCTGATGGGAATCCGCTCCTGTGTACACAGCGATCAGCAGAGAATTCACTAATTCACCTTGGTCCTACGCCTTATCTTGTTTAAACAAGCTCTGGAGCCTGATCGATGCTTCGGAAAGTTCCGGAACAAGCCTAACACAGATTAAATTGATTGCCTTGGATGTGCATTCACATTAACATCCCGCACAGAGATTCCTTATCTTATCTGAATCATAGAAAAAAATGTATGTAAGTGCTAATTCACAGCCATGAGGGATGAGTGCGGCTGTAGCATTTGCTAGAAAAATCACTGACCAGGTCCCAACAGGGACCTGATAGAGTAGAGAGAGCAATGTACAGTGGTCCCTTAACATACGATATTAATTGGTTCCAGGACGACCATTGTATGTTGAAAATATTGTACACTCACCGGCCACTTTATTAGGTACACCTGTCCAACTGCACGTTACCTCTTAATTTCTAATCAGCCAATCACATGGCGGCAACTCAGTGCATTTAGGCATGTAGACATGGTCAAGACAATCTCCTGCAGTTCAAACCGAGCATCAGTATGGGGAAGAAAGGTGATTTGAGTGCCTTTGAACGTGGCATGGTTGTTGGTGCCAGAAGGGCTGGTCTGAGTATTTCAGAAACTGCTGATCTACTGGGATTTTCACGCACAACCATCTCTAGGGTTTACAGAGAATGGTCCGAAAAAGAAAAAAACATCCAGTGAGCGGCAGTTCTGTGGGCGGAAATGCCTTGTTGATGCCAGAGGTCAGAGGAGAATGGGCAGACTGGTTCGAGCTGATAGAAAGGCAACAGTGACTCAAATAGCCAACCGTTACAACCAAGGTAGGCAGAAGAGCATCTCTGAACGCACAGTACCTCCAACTTTGAGGCAGATGGGCTACAGCAGCAGAAGACCACCCGTTACTAGCATGGTGTACCTAATAAAGTGGCCGGTGAGTGTATGTTGAGACCAAAATTCTATGGAAAACTGGCCCAGGTAAAGAGCAGTACAGGACATGTAGTATCACACCATACATTGAGAATCACTACTAGACAGCCAACCAGTGCAAGCATTTCAGTAATACTGACCAGTGGCCAGTTTCCTTGGTTGATCATCTAGTTATTGACATGTGCTGCAGATCCTGACTGTCCATAGCATTGTATGTTGAGTCTGGTCTCAAGTTACGATGGTCCAGAAAGGACCATTGTATGTTGAAAATATTGTATCTTGAGGGTATTGTAAGTTGAGAGATCACTGTAGATGGACAATACTCACCAATGTCACATTGTGCATTAGAAGAGTCACCCTGAAGACAACCCTTATCAAGGGCCACATTGTGCCATAGACTAGTCACTCATGCTCTAGACCCCACTCAATATGGGCCACATTATGCCATAGAAGGGCCACTTACCTTTTAGACAACACTCAACATTGGCCACATTGTGCTATGGAAGGACCACTTGTAATGACACCCATAATTTTACCCTAAAATATAGCCCGCGAAAAAAATTGTGTGTGTGTGGAGGGGGGGGGGGGGTATGCTAATCTCCAACTCCCATTTCAGACGACACAATGGAGAGGTGCAGGTACACGCTGGTCAGTGCAGTTGGTGAGGCACATGTACAACTCACGGGAAGGTAAGGCACAAGTCCTAATACTTAGTGATTAAGTCAGGTACAGAACTCGCTGGGCATAATACCACCCTATGTGGGTTTGCACCTCTACTTGCCTTATTTAAAGAATGGGTCACAGATCAGCCTTAAAGGTACACTTTAAAATTCAGTGCATAATAGCCTGAAAATACTACCGATCTGGCATCGATAAGTAGTCCCCAGTATTGAAAGGGGTGACTGGTTTTGCCTTCATAGTAAGTTGGGAGTTTTAGTTGTGTTATAGATGATGATCCTCAAACTAGAGGTAAAAACTTGGGGTAATTCTAACGATAAAGTATAAAGACTATTAAAACAGGTAATAAGGTGCTACTGTTTCAACAAACTACTTCTTGACTGGTAAGTGCTGTGGTCTTTATACCTTTTGCCAGTTGACATTTCTTTACTGTGGCAATAACTTAGGGTAAGATATAGAACCTCAAACAGTAAGGGTGGTATTACACTGGACGATTTTTCATCAATAAACTATATCAAACGACTGCTATGACGAACGATCTTAAATCGTTCACCCAATTACACAGGGCGATGATTGTTACTTACGGCCGTTCTTTCCCTTGTCCTTTCCTGACCATGGAATGACCGAACTATGTGTTTTTACACCGAACGGTGTTTGAACGATCTAACAATTTTTCGAACTATAATCGTCCCATGTAATACGGTCCTAAGACCTGCAACTGACCATCAGGACCGTGGGCCTTTAGCTATCGTCAAATTCCCTATAAAACTGTGATGTGGCTGTAGACTGGCTGTCGGGTAGTTGTGTTCACAGGAGTCACAGGACAGTGCACTATATGGTACAGTAAAAAGGGGAGGGGACGACCATAGAGTGAGGGGACCTTGTCGGCAGATGGTGTTGACTGGTTTGCTCCGGAAGGCACAATGCTCTCTCCCTTGGCACAATGACATTTTCTGCACCATTTAGCAGAGAGAAGATAGATCCACCACACAGAGCTCTAATTAAGTATTAACGTACCCATCGGAGCTTTTAACAAGAGTGGCTGGCCAGTCACCTGGTACATGTTCTCTAACCACTGTATATTCTGTATATTAGTCTGCTGTGAGTGTATGCGTGTGTATCTGAAGTATATCTGAGTATAGTGTAGGAGTGGGTTGTATGTGTGTGCGTGTAATGTGCATGTGTATTGTATGTGCATTGTATGTGAGTCTACTGTATGTTTATGTGTGCATCTGTTTATCAATTAGTTTTATATGCATGTGCGTGCATGTGTACTATGTAAGTGTGCATTGTATGTGTCTGTATATGACTCTACTGTATGTGCATAAGTGTGCATCTGGTGTATATCTATGTGTTTATATGTAAGTGATTTGTATGTAAGTGTGTGCATAATATGTAAGGCAATGGTCACACAATGTCTATTTTTGTACAACGTGGTTATTACGAAGATATACATTACCTTGCTGTCTATGGGATCCCGGCCGGAGCGTATACACATAGTACACATCCCTAGCGGCGGCGCAAACAACTGACATGCCTGTGCAGTGTCCCAGAACAGCCATTCTTATGCTCATATTTTTATTATAACTAGTTCTGTTCTGGAGAGCTATGGTCCACTGCAGACTGCGTGTATTGTGTCCCCCTTCTCAGTATTCAGGTCTGCCATTTTAGTCATTTATTGCATGTGTATTCAGGTATCAGTGTCAAAAGGTATTATGTCGCCTCCTAGTGTTCAAGGATGGTACTCCTCATGTATAATCCTCTGTATATGCCTAATGGTGTGATGATGCAGTGGCTGGATGTCACGTGACTGTGCCCTGCTTCCATGGTGGCACCAATGGTCATCGAGCTTTTGGCTGGGGTTACCATGTGACTTCCTGTGCTGCCTGAGCCTAGTCTATTCCCTACCATCAAGGGGATAGGTTGTCTGTTAGTCCTCTCTCTCCCTGCCAGAGAGAGAGGCCTGCGTTGTGCTCTGCTGCTCCAGTCCACTGGCTGTGTTCCTGTCTCAAGTCTCAAGATCCTCATCTGGGTGTCGATTCTTCAGTCATTCTTCAGTTCCTCTCATCATCATCTTCTCAATTCATCAACAGCAAGTATTCAATTCAAGTCTCATTCCACCCAGCATCTCTGCTTCAGTATCACTACTACTCCCATTATTCAGCACGCTAATCTCACAGCCTATTGCAGCATCACCCATTATTCTGCTTTATTCAACATTGCCTTATTCCCGGTTGCATCCGGAGAGACTGTTGCTACTAGTTACCACCGTTACAATAAATATACAACTACCGTTGTTTCTGAACCTTGGCATTGGTGTGATCATTGGTGCCCTGACTAAGGACAACGAAGAATCGCACGCCCAGTATCCCCGCATGGTCAGGAGCCCGGCTTCCAGCTGTAGCACCCTCGTGCCTAAACCGTGACCACTACATCCTACAGCTGCCCCGATTCCTGCACCCTCACAACATCTGTATAGCGGAGTGGCCCCTAGGGGCCAGGGCGTCGCATTTGGCGTCACGAACAGGATTACATTTACATTGTTTGCCCCAAGACTGTGCCGCAACCCCCAAAGAGACTTTGCTATATCACTATGGGGGTAATCGAGGCCCTCAGGGCCCTAGACTGTACACAAGATGGCCGCCGTCTTCTTCGATTTCTGGCTGCGCCATACCCCGGAGAGGAGGGGGTTAATTGCCATGCTGCCAAAGCGCGGGAATCGCCCCGCGCCATAGACTTTGCATTGACTGCTCCTGATTGGCTGCCTGCGCCAGATGACGTCACTGTTACCGGGTAGATTCTGGAACCTGATCCTCCAGCATCTGCTCCTCCCCTTCCTGCTACAAGATCCGGTCAGAGAGCAGCAAGATGGCGATCCGCAAGGACGGTGCGTGTGTGGCTGCTACCGCTACTCTGCCTATGCAGCCTGCAAGTCTGCCTGAACTGGATCCGGCCTGCCTACTGGTCCCACTCTCGTCCAATGACGACTCCAGCTGGGGGTCCGCCGCATCAGACACTGCCGGTCCCGGTCGAGCTTCCAGCCCGGATCTCGGCCAGCAAAGCGAGGACTCCTCTCCGAACCCCAGCCTCTCCCCGGAGCTAGGGCGCTCCAGCGACTCGGACTTGGCCTTCTCGACTGGGGGATCCACTTCGCCTGACTGCGATTTCAGAGTGAGTACTGACACTCCGTGGGCCCCTGTCCCCGTCCCTAGCAAGGGAAGAAACTCCAAGGCATCCCGCTTCACCAGCCCCTGGCGGCTCCCAGGACCTAGGTCACCTCCCTTACCTCAGTGGGTGTTTCGGGATGAGCCAGCCATCCTTAAGTTGGCCGAGGATATCCGACAGGCGCTGTCCCTGCTGCCGTCTGTTACTAAAGCTGCGCCTGCCATGGCTACCCCGGCGCCTGCAGCAGCTACCACCGCCCGGCAGTTCACAACAGCCCCTACTGCCGGTGATACCTTCTCTCCCCAACCCGGCCTAGCACCGGAACCACCTCCATCTGTGCCTTATCCAGATTATGCCCCGCTGTGGGGTCACCCATATACCCCCTATCTGGAATCTCACGCTGCATCTGAGCGGTTGTTCATCCGCAAGTTGGAAAAGCCCCGACCCGGTGCTGCCCCCCTAGAAAGGAGGAGAGAAACCGTGACCAAATTTGACAAGCGACAGGGGTACGGCCTGGTCATGGATTCGTACACCTGGTTACTAGTGCTGGTGAATAGACGAGCTGTAATGCGGGACTACCAACCCGCTTATCTCAATAACCTTGTTCCTGGAGAAGTGATTGAGTATACCCTGGTGGGATCCTCGAAGGGTCCATTGGCTGCAGCAGTCACCCGGCCTAAGAATCCGGTACAGCGGCCCTTCCTACCAACTCCCTCAGAGGACTGGAACGAAGATTGGCAGGATTTTAAACCGTTGGGTTTTATCACTGCTGCTTCTAGGGCTCCAGGTTCAGCTACCACCGCAGCCTGCTCTGCTGCCTCTGCTGCTGTGGCTAAAGCCGCTTGCTCCACCACTACGGTCACCTACCATGTGGCGCCCATCATCTCCCCCGTCACCACAGTGACCCCCAGCGTTGTGGTTACCACCGCGTCTGCGAACGCCTCTGCCCCAGGGTCCCCACGCTTCTATTATCCGTGGGAGAAGGAAAAGCAGAGGAAGGAGAAGGGGCCTAATGAGGTTCCTCCTGCCTCTTCCCAGTAAACAGAGACCAAAGTCCTTAACTGTTCCTGTTCTGTTGTTGTTTGCTGTGTGAAGTTCCTGCAACGTTCAAGGTTCGTGCCTGGTCCTCCTGACCAAGTCCCTGTACTAACCAGCTATGTGCTGATGGACACTCCTTGACTCAAACTGTTCTTCAGTGCCTGTCCCAGAGCCTTTACATGGACGATGGTCTATGTTGCCTAAAGAGACTCTACCACACAGAGACACTTATCCATTCCTTCCTAAAGCATTTTCCAGAGTATGTGATTGTCAGAGGTTTATTATTGTATTTCATGATTGCACTTCAGTAGTCAAAAGTCTATTTTCCTGTCAGAGTCTTATATATATATTTTCCTACCTCTGAGTAAGCAGACAAGTCATTTAGATAGTCTCAGAGTAAAGTGTGTCCTTTGAAAAAGTATTTCTTCTCACAGTGTATGTTCTCATGTCAGAGTCAGACAGTTTCCTCCTCCTCTGAGTAAAGAAGTCAGTCTACATATTTATATCTATAGCCTCAGAGAAAGTGTATTTTTTTCAGAAGAGTCTTCTATTTTCTCCATGCATAATCTCATTGTGTATTATTATCATATCTACAGCTGGAAAGATTTAGTTGAGCCAGTTTGTATGCAGATTTTCCTCAGATTTTCATTCAGATTTCTCTCAGGTTTCCTTCAGAGTTATGTGAGCCAGTTCTCCTCAGGACCTCGCAGTATTTGTTGTATTTTGTATTTCCCTTCCTTTTGTCTCCAGTATTTGTTCACCTCTGTCTTGTCCCAACACATAGTCATACCTAACATTCACACTGGTCCATACATATTGCACCTTGGATACCCTTTCGTGTGTTTGGCCTATTGAGTAATTGTGTTGTATGATTGACCCGTATGCATGGGCGCCCAGATGTATGCTTGCTTTTATTATTTTGTTCTATTCTCTTCCAGGTATCCAAGACATTTCACAAACACGCCAAGGGAATACACAGGTCTTCACAGTTCTCCTCCAGTAGGGTAACACTTTATACAGGAAACCTACTGTCAAACTGACTGGAATATGGAGGGTTGCCCGCCAGCAGTTAAGTTGTCCTGGCTTTCATGTCAGATGGTCCACGCACTAACTACCTGTAACCAGAGTACGTTAGGCACCCCTAGGTGAAGTCCTGCCACTAGGGTTTTCTTTCTCTTCATATTTCTCTTGTCACCTGTGCCTTGAGCGTGGGAAACACACATCTACATATTCACTCACACTAACATTCCTTCCTCTTGTCTTGTTGTCCTGGTCCTCTATGTTCTGTCGGCCACATCTACCTCAGCTTGTGGTTCGCCGAGGTCGGCTCATTTCTAGTAGGGAGGTATGCAGTGTCCCAGAACAGCCATTCTTATGCTCATATTTTTATTATAACTAGTTCTGTTCTGGAGAGCTATGGTCCACTGCAGACTGCGTGTATTGTGTCCCCCTTCTCAGTATTCAGGTCTGCCATTTCAGTCATTTATTGCATGTGTATTCAGGTATCAGTGTCAAAAGGTACTATGTCGCCTCCTAGTGTTCAAGGATGGTACTCCTGATGTATATTCCTCTGTATATGCCTAATGGTGTGATGATGCAGTGGCTGGATGTCACGTGACTGTGCCCTGCTTCCATGGTGGCACCAATGGTCGTCGAGCTTTTGGCTGGGGTTACCATGTGACTTCCTGTGCTGCCTGAGCCTAGTCTATTCCCTACCATCAAGGGGATAGGTTGTCTGTTAGTCCTCTCTCTCCCTGCCAGAGAGAGAGGCCTGCGTTGTGCTCTGCTGCTCCAGTCCACTGGCTGTGTTCCTGTCTCAAGTCTCAAGATCCTCATCTGGGTGTCGATTCTTCAGTCATTCTTCAGTTCCTCTCATCATCATCTTCTCAAATCATCAACAGCAAGTATTCAATTCAAGTCTCATTCCACCCAGCATCTCTGCTTCAGTATCACTACTACTCCCATTATTCAGCACGCTAATCTCACAGCCTAATGCAGCATCACCCATTATTCTGCTTTATTCAAGATTGCCTTATTCCCGGTTGCATCCGGAGAGACTGTTGCTACTAGTTACCACCGTTACAATAAATATACAACTACCGTTGTTTCTGAACCTTGGCATTGGTGTGATCATTGGTGCCCTGACTAAGGACAACGAAGAATCGCATGCCCAGTATCCCCGCATGGTCAGGAGCCCGGCTTCCAGCTGTAGCACCCTCGTGCCTAAACCGTGACCACTACATCCTACAGCTGCCCCGATTCCTGCACCCTCACAACATCTGTATAGCGGAGTGGCCCCTAGGGGCCAGGGCGTCGCACCTGTTTTCTGCATCCGCTATTCAGTGAATAGTGGCCGCAGAAAACCATGTCAGTGCACACTATGGAGCGAGCGGCCAGAGCCATAGCATGCAGTGAAGAGTTCTGATGCAGGCCCTCTGATGCGCCCGCATCAGAAATCTGCAGCTGCAAAGATCCTCTGGTCAGTACTGCAGCACCGGCCGGGTGGGTCACGGAACAGCCAGTCTCATATGTTGTGTGAACATGGCCTAAGTGTGCATTGTATGCATGTGTATATGAGTCTGCAATATATATATATATATATATATATATATATATATATATATATATATATATATTGCATATTTATGTGCGTGCATCTGTTGCATATCTAATATCTATTTGAATTCTATAAGTGGGTTGCATGTGTGCATTATATGTGTGCATATATAAATATAGATATGTGGGGGAGGGGTATATATGTCTTGCATATGTACATGTGTGAACCTGTTGTATATGTGTGTATTGCTAGTGTATGTATAATGTGCAAATATGCATGTGTTTTATGTGTGTGTGTGTTTTATGTGTGTGTGTGTGTGTGTGTGTGTGTGTGTATGTGTCTCTAGTGTATGTGTATTGTTTGAGAGTGTATATAGACGTATATATGGACATAAGTGTGTGGTTATGTATGTGTTGTACTGTATGTGTGTTAGCGCTTTATGTGTGTTGGCATGATAATATGTGTATGCTGTGCCCGGGCAAGTGCCACGGCCCACAGCACCTCTAGGGGTCCAGAGAGGGAGAGGGGCCCAATGCTGTAATGTTCAGCCCTCTCACTGTAGTCAGTAGCGGTCTTTGGCACTAAGCACCCCAAGCAATCGCTTGGGGCCCCCAACATCCAGGGAGGCCCCCGCGCTGCGCTCTTCTCAAGACCTCTGCCCCGCTCGCTGCTGCGATCTTAACTGTAACTATGAGCACTCGTAATGAGCGCTCACAGTTACATGCAGCAGCAGCACTGACAGGGCGGGAGCCATTGGCTCCCTTCCTGTCAGTCACTCTTGTGGCCGCAAGTGTTTTCACTGCGGTCACAAGTGGCCGCTCTGCCCTTATGGTGCCGGTGCTCCAGTGACATCACTGGAGCATCGGTGCCAGGACAAGGGGAGCGCAACCTCTTGTGACCGCAGGGAAAACCCTTGCGGCCACAAGAGTGAAGAGAAGAGGAGACGTCCGGACCCAGGTGAGTATAAGTGTTTGTTTTATTGTGTTATATACTATATGGGAGGCGGAGCACACAGGGGCCTGTGTAACTGGGGAAGTGCACAGTGGGGGTCTATATAAATGGGGGGAGCACACAGTGTGGCTATATAACGGGGAAGACACAGGGGGGCTATATATAACTGGGGAAGCACACAGGGGGGCTATAGACTACTGGGGCTTCACAGAGGGGTCTATATACTACTTGGGTTAGCACACAGGGGGTCTATATACTACTTGAGGCAGCAGAATGGGGTCTATATACAACTGCGGGAGCACACAGGAGGTATATATCCAAGTGGGGGAGCACACAGGGGGGCTATATACTACTGGGGGAGTACACAGGGGGGCTATATACTACTGGGGTAGCACACAGGGGGTCTATATACTACTGGAGGAACACACAGGGGGTCTATATACTACTGGTGGGGCACACAGGGGGTCTATATACTACTGGGGGAACACACAGGAGTCTATATACTACTGGTGGGGCACACAGGGGGTCTATATACTGCTGAGGCAGCACACAGGGGGTCTATATATAACTGGGGGCACACAGGGGTCTATATACTACTGGGGCAGCACACAGGGGGTCTATATACTACTGGCAGGGCACACAGGGGGTCTATATACTACTGGGGGAACACACAGAGGGTCTATATACTACTGGTGGGGCACACAGGGGGTCTATATACTATTGGGGGCAGCACACAGGGGTCTATATATAACGGGGAGCACACAGGGGGTCTTTATATAACTGGGGGCAGCACACAAGGGGTCTATATACTGCTGGAGAAGCACACAGTGGTCTATATACTACTGGGGGAGCACACAGGGATCTATATAATACTGGTGGAGCACACAGGGGGTCTATATACTACTGGGGGAACCACACAGGGGGATTATATACTACTGAAGGAGCACACAGGGGTCTATATCTAAGTGGGGGAGCACACGGGGTATATACGACTGGGGCAGCACACAGGGGGTTTATATACAACTGGGACAGCACACAGGGGGTCTATATACTTTTGGGGGAGCACAAGGGGGGCTATATATAACTAGGGGAACACACAGGCGTCTATACACTACTGGGGGAAGCACACAAGGGGTATATACTACTGGGGCAGCACACAAGGGGTATATACTACTGGGGGCAGCACACAAGGGGTATATACTAGTGGCGGCTGCGCACAAGGGGTATATACTACTGGGGGCAGCACACAGGGGTCTATTGTTGTGGAGTGCGTGTTGAGGGGAGGGCAGACACAACTTCGCTTGGGGCCTCAGAAATGCCAAGACCGCCCCTGACTGTAGTGCAGGGTGAGTGGGCTGAAGAGAGAGAAGGAGCAGGACCTTTGAGGGTCCTCCACAGAGAGGGAGAGAGGAGTGAAGGACCTGATCACATGATTTGCAGGTCTTCAATATTACCATGTGGAGATCAGCCGGACAGTAAGAGGGAGAAGACTGAGGTGTAAGTGCTGTGTGTATGTCCTGCATCTCTCAGTATATAAACCTGTAAGTATCTGTCAGTGTGTGTATCTGTACTGTACTGCATGCTTGTCTGTGTCAGTCAGTGTGTGTGTCAGTCAGTATCTGTGCCAGTAATGTATGTTTGTGTATGTAAGAGGAGTCTCAAGTGATTGTGCATATTGTGTGGATGATGGGTGTGCATAATGTGTGGATGATGGGTGCACAGTGGATAGATGGATGGGGGGCCTGAATACGCTGAACCAGTGTTAGCAGGCTTTCTAGGAGTTGTAGTTGCTACTGTTGCTAAGTAGAGTAGTGAGTGTTGTAGAGCTGCAGGTGTTGTGTAGGAGGAACGACAGAGTCTCTAAAAAACGTAACCACAGATCAGTTTACTGAATTGCTTGAAGGAAAGTACAAAATATTACAGTCCCTGAATACAATAGGCAATCTGTTTGAAGTTGCAATCACTTTTATAGGAGGCAGGCACTTGTAGTGTTCTCACACGGTTGGACAAATATAGAATCCACAGAAGACACAGCTTAGTAGATAAGAATATGGAAGATAAGACTATATACGATATCTCAGCTCTGAACTTAGGACTTGAATAGTCTTTGGAAACAATAGCTTCTTTAAATATACTTGGAATACAGTAGTGGAGTTGAATATACGTTAGTTGGAATAGACTTTAGTGGTACAAGTGGGTGACTTGGGATCCTGCAGATTACAGACTGGGGCCTATTCAGACACAGTGGTTCAGCTGGGGCTGTGAGAGAAAGTTCCACAGGAAAAGACATTTACCTACGCCACCATGTGGGCACGGAGTGACACACAATCAGGGATTACATTCCCACCTAGTGGGAGAGCTAGTTGTCTGGGAGACCATCAAAGGAGATGCTACCAACCTGCAGTTGAAGACTCGGCCTTTGCACTTAACTTAGCTACTAACTCATTTAGAACCTCAGTTACTTGAAACGTTGCTTACCAGGAGGAGTGCTAGCCACTCAAAAAGGGGAGAAAAGTAAAATACAAACATGGAGAGAAAAAGAAGCTGCTGCACCTCACACCTATGGCTGACACTAATGCCTCTCGGCTACATTTAATATCCAACACCAGGATGTTAGTATATAATTTGATCAAACCATATTGCCTCATGTACCACGTCCTCTGGCCCTGCAAAGCGAGTGCAAGCAGGGAAGGGGGCCACGGAATGGCCCTGCAACCCCACTATCACAGGACCAAACCCCAAGGGCCCCCCCCCCAAACCCAGCAGGCGCCGCCGGTGGAGAAAGCGGCCAGCAAGCAACACAAGTGTGAAAAAGGTCTTAATGCTCCTGAGGTGGCTAACTCAGTGATTGGTTAGTAGAAATCATCAGACAGTGGCAGGAAATACACATCACAAATAGAGACATCAGTTAACCCTTCTATACTTCTGACCATTAGCCATGCAATAGAACAGGGACATCTAGTGGCGGGAGTCGCTCACTACTGACTTCCGTCTCAGAGCTTAAACACACATATGGTACCAACCTATACTTGTTAGAAAAGACAGTGGACCCCGCTCTGGGACACTGTACATGTGGGTCTGAAACTTGCACTTCTATTAGTATGTGGCATAAAGCACCATCTGAATTTCCACTTCATTAGGAGTGCCGCGGCTTTCTCTGATTGATTATTGAAGAGAAGACTTTGATTACGTCTTCAATTGCTAGCACCTACTCCTGCAGTGCCCTGCACTTGTGAATGGATGCATAGATAGATATGAGACTTTGGTTATTGGTTTGATGTGCTAACCATCATTACTATCAATTGCATGTATTTGTACGGTGATTATGCATTATTATTGAAAATGTTGCCCTCCGCAGTGTAGTATGAAGGACTTGTTTGCATACTTTAGACACTGAAGAATAATTATTTTATTTATATAGCGCCAACATATTCCTCTTCTGCTTCTGTCCGCTCCCCGGTATCGTCCTGGCTTCTACCCACTATCCGCAGCCGCTGGCGGAACTTCAGAGCCGGTCTCTGAAGTGACAGGTCGCTCAACCAATCACTGGCTGCCGCTGTCCCGGCCAGTGATACACTGAATGGCCTGTCACTTCAAAGACCGGCTCTGAAGTTCCACCGGCGGCAGCTGGGGATAGTGGGCAGAAGCCAGGAAGATACAGAGGAAGTGTGGTCAGGTATGTATATACTTTATTATTTTATGCACAGATTCATCAGCTGTCGGCTACGCATTACTATTATGCACGGTTGGCGGCCAATGATTTTGTCAACGGCTGATTGTTGGCTGATTGTTGTCTTTATTACACGGAGTAATAATCTGCCAAATCAGCCTATTTTTCTAGAAACCATTCAGTATTGGCTTCAAGCCTGTCGTAGATAACTAGAAAAGGACTCTGATCCCACTGGGTAGTGGCCCCATCTCAGAAAGGAAGAGCATTTTCATCTTCTACATTTTTCAACCCCATCTCAGTGACCCATCTCTGACTGGGGCAATTTTGAGGTGCTATACAGATACAGGACTATAACCTGAAGTGCCTGTTGTAAAGAAGTAAAGATTTGCTGTTCAACCATTTCACCTCATCTCCCTGTTGCCTCATTTAGTGTGCACCTCACCAACACCAAGGACGTGCCCGCTATCATCTCAGATAATAGTATCAGGGAGTTGGTCCCAGGGGATTCACAAGGTCCACCCCATTGACCATTATCTACATTGACCACCTCCTACAACCTCTGTGGCAGATCACCCTTAAAAAACAATTATAGGAAAGAGCCCGTGAAAAGACTTTAAATGGGTATTCCACTCAAGTATAACTTTTGATATGTTGCTGCCCATGGTGAGATTAACAATTTCTTCCATACTTGTTATTATCTATTAAGTCTCCTTCCCTCAGTTCTGAGCTGCTGCTTTCTGCTGAAAACACAAAAATCTGTGTGTGAACCTTTCTCTCTGTCTCCTCCTCCCCTTCCCTTCTGAGACGGCTGATGTAAACAAGTCACTGGCAGGCTTTATCTGCAACATTGTAGCTTCTCTGTAATGCTGGGAGGGTTATTCTAAGGGCAAGTTGCTAATGAATTACATGAAGCTACAATTGTAGTGTCCCATTACAGGTCTTCTTTATCTTCACACACCCAGGTAAAAGGTGTCACAGTTAGGTTATGTAGTCGCTGTGCCCTATTCCAGCCACTAGGTGTCTCACTTCCCCTGTGCACAGCTGCAGTTATGTAGGAGGGTTTAGCTTGCTTCATACTCTCTCAAACACTTCCTTCCTGTAGTTAGTGAGTTCTATCCTGGCTCTCGGTCAGTGAGGAGCTAGTAAGTTGTGGTCTACCTAACCCTGGTGTAACTGGATTTACAGGTGTAATCCCCTCCCCTACACTGAGGATTCCTTATTTCAGGACAGTCAACCCTCTTGAGAAGGAGAAGAAAAGAAAAAGGCTAATCTGCAGTAGAGCACAGATGCAAGTAAGCCGCTCTCTAATGAACTATGCTCGACTAAGTAGGAAGAAAACTACTTGATAGCTACACTTAGATACAGAGATCTGCGACTCTTACTACCTATCAGGGAGGTCACCGAAACTAAGAGGCAGAAGGCGGTCAGATAAGCAAAAGCTATGTAAACGTAAGTATGAGGAGTTCAAGATTTCACTTCCCCCACATCCTGACAGAGTACTAACACTAATAAGGCAAGGGCCTCCTATCCAGCCCCTCTCTCCTGCTACAGTTTTCCTTACCCTACTCTACCTCAAGCTGCTGTTATTGTTGTTAATACCAAAGCACTGTTACTTTTTGTACTGGTTCAGCACCAGTATCCAACACCCTGGGCCACAGCACAATGTTTCAGATAAAGCCAGTCAGCGACTTGTTTACATCAGCTGTCTCAGAAGGGAGGGGGGAAGGAGGGATAGACAAAGAGAAAGGCTCACACACAGATTTTTGTGTCTTTAGCAGAAAGCAACAGCTGAGAACTGGGGGAAGGAGACTGAATAGATAATAAAAAATATGGAATGAATTGTTAGTCTCACATATAAAAAGTTATGTTTGAGTGGAATACCCCTTTAATATTCCACCATCAACCTCTCTCCATTTCTCCCCTCATATCTGGTTTGCTACAGGTGATCCCTAGGGCAGCTATAATTTCCCTGTTCTGGGAGAAAGACCATATTCAGAATTATTTATTATTTATCAGCTGCCATTTCAACATATAAAATACAATGGCACGTAAATAAATATAAAGGTGCACAGGACAGGCAGACGTATGACTGCCTTAAGGGTGCGATTCTACCAACCTCTTCCATCTTTGTCATGGGTTTATTGCTCAATTCCTAATCTTCTTCTAATACCACTTCCCTTCCGTGCCTGAGATATAGTCTGACAAGTCGCGGCACCCACACTGAGAGAAAAGAGATTGAGGGACAGATTTTTCAAGACTATACAATTTCCATTCTAATACATGTTTTCCCCTCACTGCTCTTAAATCATTCTCATGCTCTATAAAAATTCTTTATAACACCAACATATTCCGCAGAACTGTACATAGTTTGTCATCACTCAGTTTGGCCTTTCTACTCATTAGGGCTTACAATCTAATCTTACCTATCTGTATGTGTTGGATGTGGAAGGAAACCCTTGAAAACATGAGCACAACATACAAACTCTTTGTATGTTAGATATTGTCATTGATGGGATTCAAACCCAGCGATTCGAGGCAACAGTGCTAACCATTGAGCCACCGTGCAACCCAAGTGGACAGTCGACATTCGAGGTGTGACCAGTGATGGTCAAAAAACATTGGGACTATCCGTGCAGCAGAGGTTCTCAAAGCACCAAGGGCCCTATTACGGCTCTGTGTAATAGAGACACCAATGAGGCAATGACAACGAGTAATTGGCTGTGATTGGCTGAGCGGCATTTTAGCTCATACAGGCCGCTCTTAAGCTGCAGCTGCCAGGAAAAGACCTGGAGCGTGGAGAGGTAATATATAACAGTTATGGGCAAGGGCTGCATGGACATCCCTAACAATGTCCCTGCAGGCCTTGCTAAATGATCGTCAAACCATGTAATAGGCTCCGTCAAACCTTGTAATAGGCTCCTAACTCTAAATCCTGACCTATGACTGATACCTGAGTCTGACATCTGACATTGATCACCTGACTAGTCAGTTATTATTGTTATATTTGATACAATTTACTAATCTGCTACATGCTACCTAAACAATGTAACAGTTTTTGTACAGTGTGAAAGAACTGTATATATATATATATATATATATATATATATATATATATATATCCATCATTGTACCACACTACAAAGTTCAATTTTCTTCTTCAGTAAAGACTTTAACTGTTTAAGTACCTTGCTACACACACGTCCTGCATAACATAAAAGCTGTGTGTGTCAGTGTATCCGCGTGTGGTCAACATACCACTCCTGGCCAGGGTGACTAGTGCTAACCGACACCAACCCCCCCCCCCACCCCACCCCCCCCCACGGTCGCTGCACTCTGATTGGTTGCTTTGGGAACAAAGGGAATCTTACTATAAGTGTATACTTTGTGATGTCAGAAGGTACCTAATATACTTATAATATTCACACAGACTTTGGTTATGGTTATAATAATGTAACTCAGTGCACTAGAGCGGGAGCAGATGGATACAGCTCAGCTCTGTGGTCTATAAAAAGGGATCCCAAGCAAAGCAGCCCCTCTAAGACCACCATGTGCCCTTTAAGTGAGCTTATTCTTGTGTTACGTTCTCTTTAAGATCCCCCTCCTTGCTGGTTTTCCACCTGATGACACAGATGATGTCACTAGTATTGCACGTGAAAAACCATCACGGGACATTACAGGTCAGGCGCTGTCATTAGGAGTACAACTGTTCAAATAGGTTGTGAAATGTTCCAGTTACTAGGAAAATGCTACTAAGCACCATGCCCGAGAGCCCTGGACGTATAATAGGTATTAGACAGGTATCTTCTGGTGGAAAATATTGATAAGTAGAACCTATTGGATCATACATTTTCTATATACACTCTATTAGGGAAGTCTGAGTTATTAGTGGGGGTCTTCTCTATTCCGGATCCCCATCTATTGGCCAGAGTAAAGAGCAGTTACAAGTCTTCTTTTGGAGGACCCATCCAAAAAACTGACATGTCATAGACCTGTCAGTTCACACAATAAAGCGCATCAGAACACTGCGGACGGAAAGATCATCCGGGCGGTACTGCAGTACCGGCCGGGATGATCTTTGCAAAGACCAGCCGCTCCGTGACCCAGCCGGGTCTCATACGCCATGTGAACATAGCCTAAGGCTGTGTTCACAAAATGTATTAATTTCCTTAACAACGGCCATTCTTTTCAGTGAAAAGAACAGCTGTTGGTAATAAAATCAATACATTTGCATTGATTTCAATGCAACGACGGCTGTAACGTATACAAACATTAAACACTATGGGGGAGATTTAACAAACATTGTGTAAAGTGGAACTGGCTCAGTTGCCCCTAGCAACCATCAGATTCCACCTTTCATTTTCCAAAGAGTCTGTGAGGAATGAAAGGTGGAATCTGATTGGTTGCTAGGGGCAACTGAGCCAGTTTCACTTTACAGCATGTTGATAAATCTCCCCCTATGGGCGTTGTTGAACTGCGGCCGCAGAAAATAATGAATGTGTCTATTTTCTACGGCCGCAGTTCGGCTAACAGCTGCCGGAAGTACGTTACATGCAAGAGTGAACATGCAAAACAGCGAGCATTGTTTGACACTGCTAACAATGGCCGTTGTCAATACAGTGTGTGAACATAGCCTTACCAGACATTGATATGAATAGACAATATGTAATGCCTAACATCTCCTGTGATGACGCTGCAGCAAAGTTTAACACTTACAGGGGTTATCAAGGCTTTGAAAAACATGGCTGCTTTCTTCAAGTCACAGTGCCTCACCTGTCCTCAGTTTGGTTGTGGGTTTTGCAGCTCAGTTTCATTAAAGTGAATGGATGTGAATTGTAACACTTTACATAACCTGAGGACAGGGGTGGTGCTGTTTTTGCAAGAAAGTAGCTGTGCTCTTTCTAATTCTGGATAATCCTTTTAAGGTACTCATTCACCTTCAATAGTTTTTTCTTCAGTCCTCCCGATACACAGAGACAGCTCTGGCAGCGGCTTATGTCTCTAAGAATAAAGGGGTCAAACAGTGATTTTCCCTATCCCCACCAACATCATCTTTCAGTGGAGTGTCAGGAGGGCCCCTACACTTTATACTGATGGCTGAACCTACCTAAACAGGACCTTTAGGGCAAATACAAATCAATTTTTCACTGTACAGACAAGCGTGAACCACAGCTCCACCCAGATTTTGTGTTCTGAAGATCGTGGGGAGTCTGACCTCTAGGGCAACCATGATCTTTAGGACGAGGACCCCGCACTGTTGTTCGCACCTGTGTTCATTCTCTATGGAACAGTCAGAGAGAGATTTAAAGGGGTTATCCAGTGCTACAAAAACATGGCCACTTTCCCTCTACTGTTTTCTCCAGTTTGGGTGGGGTTTTGAAACTCAGTTCCATTGAATAAATGGTGCTTCATTGCAAATCGCACATGACCTGGAGACAACACTAGGGGGAAAAATGGCCATGTTTTTGTAGCGCTGGATAACCCCTTTAAAGGGGTAGTGCGGCGGCAAAGAATTATTCACAGAATAACACACATTACAAAGTTATACAACTTTGTAATGTATGTTATGTCTGTGAATGGTCCCCTTCCCCGTGTCCCACCACCCCCACCCGTGTACCCGGAAGTGTGGTGCGCTATACTCACCTGTCACGTGCCGACACCCGTCTCCGATCTTCTATCAGTGACGTCTTCTTCGGCCGGCCGGCGAACAGCTCCGTCTGTTCTGAATGCCGGCCGCCCTCTGCAGCGTCATCCGATGCTCAGCCACGATTGGCTGAGCATAACTGTGCTCAGCCAATCACGGCTGAGCACAGTTGTGACGCGTCGGAGGGGGGACGGGCGGCAGCGACTTGGCCGTCCGTCCGAAGATGATGTTTGGCACAAAATAGCGGACGGCCCTCGACACGGATCAGGTAATTTATAATGCACCAACACTTCCGGGTACACGTGCGGGGGTGGTGGGACATGGGAAGGGGGTGATTCACAGACATAACATACATTACAAAGTTGTATAACTTTGTAATGTGTGTTATTCTGTGAATAATTTTTTAGCGCCGCACTACCCCTTTAAACAAATGTCAGCTATTTTCGGTGGCTTCATAGAGAATGGAGTACATGCAAGGCCTGCCGCTCGGATTTTAGTGGACAGTCCTCAGGCAATTTCTTAATTATGCCCTATCCTGTTGGTACTGTGGATAAGGAAGAACTTGTCAAGATTGGAATATTTCTTTAAAGGGAACCTACTACATTTTCAACCCATATTGAAAATGCAGTCCTTTCTGCAGGCAGCATGTTTTACAGCAGGAGGAGCTGAGCAGATTGATATAAAGGTCTGTGAGATCCAGGATTTATTATGTAAATCTCTGCTCATTCTGGGCTAAGTAGTCATGTGGGCGGTCCTACATAGTGATTGACATCTCTCTATATGCATTTATACACAGAGAACTGTCAATCACTGCATAGAAATTTAAGAGAGAGACAAAAAGGTCCGGAAGATGGCGCCTTATGTAATCCTGTTATTTATGGGGTATACTAATAAACAAAATAGATGTAGATGAACCCTCACCCTGTAGCCCCTTTGATTTGTGCATATTACTCTGCTGTAGGGTAGTTCGAAGTGTCTGATGATGGCTGCCGGCCAAAGGATCCAGGGAACGGGGATCTTATAATGTCATAGATTTCCTGATGCTGCCAAAAATTCTTCCACAACAATTGTAAAATTTGTTGATTTATTGGTAAAAAACAGTATAAAATCATGCATAAAAAGGCAATAACATTCATAACTCCCTTCATCAGATTGGTAATCATTGAGTAGGCCCGCCCACCTGACTACTTAGCCCAGAATGGGCAGAGATTTACATAAATAAATGACGTTATTCTGGAAATCCCCCCTTCCCCCCAAACTATCAGTCTGTTTAGCTCCTCCTACTCTATAAAATGGTTCCTGCAGATAAAAGTGTCTGTTCAATGTGACAGGTTCCCTTTAAGTGCACCCAGCGAATTTATTTTTAAGACACTAACCAGACATTATATGACCAAGAAACAAAGATTTTAGAAAATCCTAATCACATTATGCAGCAAAGACCCCAGAGACTTAATGTTGTTATCCCAATGACGTTAATGCGGAAATCCAATATCTGAAAAAAATATACATATTATTTTTCAGTTCTATTTCAGCAGAAGCTGTTTTTGGGCTTCATATAGTTATGATATGACGCCACGCTTTTGTGCCTGTATCATGACTGCAATAACCCGATCATAACAGGGTTAAATGGTGGTCTAAGGGCCTGGTCACATCTTGCTTTGACTCTACATTTAGAGTATGTATAAAGTCTTATGTAGGACTACAAAAGTCCTGTTGTTTATGGCCAAAATATGGAGACCGATATATTACTGTATAGGAAACAATGATATAGTAGTGTGATTTTGCTGTATTTTATGTTTGCAGCAGTGGGGTGGTGGCTCCTAAAGCGATTCTTTTTTTTTTTTTTTTTTTGTATAGTGCACACAGATTCCGCAGCGCTTCACCTATCTGTATGATTTTGGGTGTGAGAGGAAACTGGAGTACCCGGAGGAAACCCACGCAGACACGGAGAGAACATACAAACTCTTTGTAGATGTCCTTGGTCATATTTGAACCCAGGACTCCAGCGCTGCAAGGCTACAGTGCTAACCACTGAGCCACCATGCTGCCCTTTGCACCATCCACAAGCTTAGATGCTGAACATTTTATATATACCTGTATAATACTTTTTTTCTGCTAATTTCATCAATGGACAGTGTCATGTAGGCGGAGCTTCATGAGAGTTGGGCCCTCTCCCCAGCCAGGAGATCAACTGCTGTGAAGCTCCACCTAGGTGACACTGTCCACTTATGAAATGAAGCAAGAGAATAGGGGGTTGACACCAACACTTTAACGTCTAGACTTAAGTTTTCTTTGGTTACGGTCACGACTTTACTATCGTGCGCGGCATGCAGATTACCTAAAGATCAATGTTGACTTCATGCAAAATTAGAGAAGACGAATGGATAAGATTCAGAATTTAGAGATTCATTCATCATGTTGGCAAACACATTGAGAAGCACAGAATGATATACTTCATTCTTGCCTGTTTTTTGCTTTTAGGACCACCACCGGCCCCAGGTGAGAGGGCATTTGTTTAAGGGAGTACTAGCCTCAACTGCCCTGGACTTCTCCACTTTTCCTGCACACAAAAAATTGAGGTGCACAGAGGTTTATTTCCCAAGCTCCTACAGAATTTGGGAAAAAGGATGTTTCATTGTGTAATGGAGGAATCTCTCCCTGTGGGGCACACTTTGCCCAGGTCATCACCACCTATTTCTATTCTGCTACCAACTCTACCTAGAGTTATTTTACAGGGTAGCAAATAATGGGTGATGGAGGCCATTATTCCTATTCAGACTGTTAATACAGTAGTAATATTTACCTATTGACACCCTCCCCCCATACACTACACATGTCCATCTACTTAGAGAAATCCACTTGTAAACTGTGTTAAGTTTCTTTTAACACCCATTATTACCATGGCCTCAAGACTCTGAAAAATTGTTCCCAAGCCTGGGGAGTGCGAGTCGTCAATTGTACATTTCAACAAGGTTAATTAACTGTGTCCAGACCAGGGCGGCATTGATCGGAGGAATGAACAGAGCGGCTGGTTAGCTTTTATCAATAAGTAATTAAGACGGACTTTGTTAGCAAGTGTTGATTAGTGACGGCGCCCCCATTGGTCTCTTGTGTCACTAAAGATTCACACTTAATTGATAACCCTTGGTTTAACTCTATGGGGTTCAAAATAAAATGAATGCTTTCTCTTTAAGGGGCATTGCTATGTAGAAATCATTGGCTGATGTTTCGCCTTTTATTTAAGTCTTTAGTACAGATGAGTGAACTTGAGCCAAAAGTTCAGGTTCAAACAATACAGCCTACGCTGTAGCCATGTTTTTCAGGCAGTCCTCGGACTGCATCCACCTTCTCCAGGCAGCGGGACTCAAATGGCAAACATTTGGGTTTGTGCAAACCCAAACTTTCGCCAAGTTTGCTCATCTCTAGTCTTTAGACCTTTCCATTACCTACTGAACAATTTCATCAATATTAATATTTATCTTGTTTAGGGTTGTCCTCTCTTTCCACTTCAGGAATATTGAGGGGGTCACCACTCATTAGTCTGCAGTGTTTAGGTCTTTTTCCCAAGTGGTGCCATCTTTTGATCTTTCTACCTATTGGTGCAGCCTATAGGTCCTTCCACCAGTTGGTGCAGTATTTAGGTCCTTCCACCAGTTGGTACAGTTTTCATGCCCTTCACTAGTTGGTGCAGTCTTCAGGTCCTTCCACCAGCTGGTGTAGTCTTTAGGCCCTCCCACCTGTTGTTGCAGTCTCCACTCCTTGCACTAGTTGGTTTATTGTGCTTTCATAAGTTAGTGCAGTCTTCAGATCCCTCCACCAATTAGTGCAGTCTTCAGGTCCTTTCACCAGTTAGTGCAGTCTTGAGGTCCTTTCACCTGTTGGTGCAGTCTACAGGCCCTTCCACCAGTTGGTACAGTCATCATGTCCTTTCACCAGTTAGTGCAGTCTTCAGGTCCTTTCACCAGTTGTTGCAGTCTTTAGGTCCTTCAACCAGCTGGTACACTCTTCAGGTCTTTCCACCAAGTGGTGCAGTTTTAAAGTCCTTCTATGAGTTAGTGCAGTCTACAGGTCTTTCCACCTGTTGGTGCAGTCTACAGGTCCTTCCACCAGTAAGTGTAGTCTTCAGGCCCTTCCAGCTGTTGGTGCAGTCTAAAGGTCCTTCCACTAGTTAGTGCAGTCTTCAGGTTCTTCCACCAGTTGGTGCAGCCATTAGGTCCTTTCACCAGTTAGTGCAGTCTTCAGGTCCTTTAACCAGTTGGTACAGTCTTCAGGTCTTTACACCAGTTGGTGCAGTCTTTAGGTCTTTCCACTAGTTGGTGCAGTCTTTAGGTATTTCCACTACTTGGAAAGTCCAGGGCCCAGTGCAACATGCTTTGCAGTCAGTGAAGAACTTTGGGTGCTCTGGCCATCTCACCTCCAAAGAGAAGTATTCCACAGTGCTGGGTATCTTCAATTTCAGATTTAAGACAAACCTCCAGACAGAAGGTTTACCACTAACAAAAGTTTCAGGGATGTCCCTGATAGCAGAGTAGAATATGGCACGTGGAACAAACATGGTGGATGTTGCTAGCATCTCCAGGATCTTCGATGGAGAAACCCCAGTAGGATTACAGTCACTGAGATACAGATATTATCTATTCTGAACTCAAAGTACCACTGTACAGGCGGGTACCACCAGAATTATCTGTAACTAATATCTCCATAGAATACATACAAGTAGAAGTCTAAGAACAATTAAAAATGTAACCTATTGTGCACAATCACCTAGCCTAACCAAAATGAGGGTCAGGACTCCCATCCTCTGGGAACACTTTGTAAGACTATCCTGATGAGTATACACAATAATGCAGATAATAAAAAGTATAAACCTAGACAATACATTAGATATAAGCAGACATTGCGGTAAATATGGTTTCACTGTTCACATAGCTTCATCAGGGGTCAGCAAACTGAATGGGTCAACTCAGAACATAATATAGGATCCAGCAATAATAATGCTTATAAAGACCAGAAGTTTAGTAGATCACTTTTTATCACACATCATGAGTTGCCCATATACAGGTGTAAGAGAAAACCACTAGACACCAGGGAGAATAACATATAGTGATATAGTGACAGCCTATTATATAGTATATGCCGTATATTACAACACGTACACGTCACCTCTTCACATTGGATCAGGTGATGCTCAGTCTCTTAACCAGATGTGTCACCCACCCCCAATACAGAACTGTGCAAACAGATAATAGTCTGTGTGTTTATTGCCTTCCTCTTACTTTGTGGTTACATTAAAAGGTTTCTGTCCCTCCATGTAATTGCTGCTATCTGCTTGTTCACAGATAAAGGGCCTCATCTGTCCGCTGACTATAATCCCTTTATTTGTCTGATGGGAGAAGTGGGTATGAAAGCCGCCGCCGTCTATGTTTCCTTCCTGAGATTGCCTTCATCTACAAGAATATATGTATTTAAGCTACATGCTGGTCTTAGGCATCAATATCTGTGTTTACTATGAACATTCATACAGCGCCAAGGTATAGATCTCACCCTCAGCATGGCTTCTTATATTCATATGCTATAGAGCTGTATGTGCCATGTAGGCATGAGCCTATGGAAAAGAGGGCAAGCTCTGTATAAGCTAGCATCTAGTCAGTGAGTTTTATAGGGGCACCTGGCAGGAATTGTTTAGGTGGGCAACATGGTGGCAAGCAAGTTGGCAGATTCTTTTTAACAGAGCAGCTGGCAGGCATGTCTTAAAGGGACGCAAGGTTTATGTTGGCATTGTATATGGAAGAACCAGCCACATATTGTTTAGGTTGTGCTGCTAGAGCAGGTTTGAACTCATAGACATTATGAATATAATTTCACCCCCTTCCTTGTCTTTATCCTGGGGGGCAAATGATGCAGTCTGAGATGGACATAGGACTTCAGTTACCCTGGAAATCAGATGGACCAACATGTTTCCTTTTGGATGTACGATGCGTTTCACTGTACAAAAAAAGAAACACTTCTTGCCTTGCGTTTCACAAACGTCTGTCAATGACGTCCTGTCTCTGCTGTGAACTCTACAAAGTTGTCCGCTTCGCTAAGTCTCCTACAACTTCTAACTCTAACCTTAAAGGGGTTTTCTGATTAAAATGTACTTATCCACAGGACTTATCCATCGATCTCCAGATCCTCCCCCAGCTCCTTTGTTTAAATAGAGACGCGGATCGGCTTGTGACCCACGGCTTTATTCATTCTCTATGGAGCTGCTAGATAGGGCAGAGTACAGCACTTGGCTCTTTCCCTTGGCTCCATAGAAAAGGAATAGGCAAGTGAGCCGGGTGTCAATCTGTCGGGGGGGGGGGGGCACAGAGGTTGGACCCCCTGCAATCTCTTACTTGAAATATAACCAGGCTTTATAACTAAAGGTAAAGAGACTGTACTTACCTCCCTTGCTTCCTCGAGATCTCCACTATGCCAGTGCCCGGTTCCCTCTGCGGTTGGACTGGAGCATGCTCGAGGTTCGCTCATCTGTAGACATTACTCCTTCAGATGTGCTCCATAAACAACACAAGTATAAAGCAGAGAGTGACACCTAGTGGGGAAAATACAGAACAACATCTCCTTCATCCCCAAGGCCAGCGCTGTCTTCATTCTCAGAACTCAGAAATATGGGGCATTTATGGCATGACTCTTGTCATTATTAAGTCTTCAGCACATAAATGTTAAAAAATGTGGAAATTGTTATAATCTGTAAATTGTTGTAATCAGATAGAATGTCCTCGTTTTCTCTGTTTATATTTTGGAGATCGATGTGCTTAAGTTCACTGTAATCGATTAAAGGACAAGTGCCGTGAAAAACTTTTTCCCAGTAATTGAAGCACATTACAAAGTTATATAACTCTGTAATATGCTTCAATCACCTATCTGCCTCCCTTCCCTGCCTTTTCCCCCCTCCACCCCCCACCAGGAAGTGTCCTGACTCACACAGACCTGATTACTGTCGTCAGGCCTGTATTTACAGTTCATGCTGCCCTAGGCACTTTGCACGCAGAGGCGCCCCCCCCCCCCCACGTTGCTGTACATGTATGGTATATACCCTGGCACTTGGGTGACGCTCTGCTTGATGCCCGCTGTTCTCATCAAACAGACGTGATGGAGGAAGGAAGGAGGCCGGGGACGTCTTAGTTTGGGGACTGGTTCTGTCCAGTGTTGGACTGGGGTACCTGGAGCCACCAATATACAACCAGTGAGACACGACATGCTGACCCGCTTCTTTCCTGAATTCATCTGTATCTGTGACAAATCTCAGAACACCCTCCATTTATACAGCTCTCAGGATATGCTGGGAGTTGTAGTGCCTGCAGCTCTTGTAGTTGGGTCCTAGTTTAAAAGTTTGGGTTAGTGTACTGTAGTGACCGCAGGGCTGTGTCAGTACACTACCGCAAACAATACACTGACCCATTGAGACCCCAATGATACACAGGCTCTGCACACTATAGAAGTGATTACAGTGCAGTTACTAATGACTCACAGGTGACGTCTTCTCGAATTGCTGTCACTAACTTTTTGCTTTCTTCTCCATCTGGCGCAGCATCATGAAGACTTCTCTGACCATAACTCGTCTGCAGGCGGGCAGCTGGGGGTGACTGGGGCAGGAGGGCAGCTGGGGGTGACTGGGGAAGGGAGGCAGCTGGGGGTGACTGGGGAAGGGAGGCAGCTGGGGGTGACTGGGGAAGGGAGGCAGCTGGGGGGGGGGACTGAGGAAGGGAGGCAGCTGGGGGGGGACTGAGGAAGGGAGGCAGCTGGGGGGGGGGGGACTGAGGAAGGGAGGCAGCTGGGGGGGGACTGAGGAAGGGAGGCAGCTGGGGGTGACTGGGGAAGGGAGGCAGCTGGGGGTGACAGGGGGAGCAGCTGGGGGAGCCAGGGAGAGCAGCTGGGGGGCAGGGGAGCAGCAGGGAGGGGCAGCTAGGGTGGCAGGGGAGAAGCTGGGGTTCAGGGGGAGAGGTTGGGGTTCAGGGGGAGCGGTAGGGAGGCAGTGGAGAAGCTGGGATTCAGGGGGAGAGGCTGGGGGTCAGAGGGAGAAGCTAGGGGTCAGGGGGAGGGGCTGGGAGGCAGGGGAGCAGCTGAGAATGCAGGGGGGAGAGGCAGGGGGCAGGGGAGAGGCTGGGGGGGGCAGGGGGAGAGGCTGGGGACCAGGGGAGAGGCTGGGGGGCAGGGGGAGAGGCTGGGGGCAGGGGAGACGCTGTGGGGCAGGGGAGAGGCTGAGGGTTAGGGGAGAGGCTGGGGGGTCAGGGGAGAGGCTGGGGGGTCAGGGGAGAGGCTGAGAATGCAGGGGGGAGAGGCTGGGGACCGGGGGAGAGGCTGAGGGGTCAGGGGAGAGGCTGAGGGTTAGGGGGAGAGGCTGGGGGGGGGCAGGGGAGAGGCTGGGGGTTAGGGGAGAGGCTGAAAATGCAGGGGGGGGGGAGAGGCTGAGGGGCAGGGGGAGAGGCTGAGGGGCAGGTGGAGAGGCTGAGGGGCAGGTGGAGAGGCTGAGGGGTCAGGGGAGACGCTGGGGGGCAGGGGAGAGGCTGGGGGGGGCAGGGGAGAGGCTGGGGGGGGCAGGGGAGAGGCTGGAGGGTAGGGGAGACGCTGGGGGGCAGGGGAGAGGCTGAGGGGCAGGTGGAGAGGCTGAGTGTTAGGTGGAGAGGCTGAGGGGTCAGGGGAGACACTGGGGGGCAGGGGAGAGGCTGAGGGGGGGCAGGGGAGAGGCTGGGGGGTGCAGGGGAGAGGCTGGGGGGTAGGGGAGACGCTGGGGGGCAGGGGAGAGGCTGAGGGTTAGGGGGAGAGGCAGGGGAGAGGGGAGGTGGAGAGGCTGAGGGGTCAGGGGAGACGCTGGGGGGCAGGGGAGAGGCTGGGGGGCAGGGGAGAGGCTGAGAATGCAGGGAGGAGAGGCTGGGGGCAGGGGAAGAGGCTGAGGGTTAGGTGGAGAGGCTGAGGGATCAGGGGAGATGCTGGGGGGCAGGGGAGAGGCTGGGGGTTAGGGGAGAGGCTGAGGGTTAGGGGGAGAGGCTGGGGGGCAGGGGAGAGGCTGAGGGTTAGGGGGAGAGGCTGAGGGTTAGGGGGAGAGGCTGTGGGGCAGGGGAGAGGCTGAGGGTTAGGGGGAGAGGCTGGGGGGCAGGGGAGAGGCTGGGGGGCAGGGGGAGAGGCTGGGGGCAGGGGAGAGGCTGAGGCTGGGGGTAGGGGGAGAGGCTGGGGGGCAGGGGAGAGGCTGAGGCTGGGGGTAGAGGCTGAGGCTGGGGGGCAGGGGAGAGGCTGAGGCTGGGGGTAGGGGGAGAGCCTGAGGCTGGGGGGCAGGGGAGAGGCTGAGGCTGGGGGGCAGGGGGAGAGGCTGAGGCTGGGGGTAGGGGGAGAGGCTGGGGGGCAGGGGAGAGGCTGAGGCTGGGGGGCAGGGGAGAGGCTGAGGCTGGGGGGCAATCCAATCTTTCCTTTATCACCCGTTCTCTTTTTATAGTCTGTTCCTGGCTTTGGTTGCAAAAATCGGTCAGATAATCTGTCAGATACCTGTTGGTGTAATAGGGCCCTAAGACTCTCTTCTTCAGGGGTATGTGTAAAGTGGGTAAACAAATGAATGGTGGGCTCAGCAAAACGTCTTCAAAAGAGGAGGGAAAAAAACAAGATCTTTTTGTCCTGGGTGTCAAAAACTGGCAGTATGGTAGGGACCTATATAGCTCCTTCTCCTCCAGACCTTCATTCGGGGCATAGGTAGGGTGTATTTATGATGTCCCTATATGGGTAGAAGATGACTGGGACCAATCATAAATCCACAGTAAACATCAATGAAACCAGTCCTGGTGACTTATGGAGTGATGCATATTAAATCATTGGCTAACAAAGTCTCCCCAGCCTATAAAACAATATATAGCACCGCGTCTTTGACTTTACAACCAGAAAAGTGTAAGAAGTCACAGGAGGTGGAGGACACAGTGATGAAGGAAAGGGCAAGAAGACATCATTTCTTTGGATGAGTATTAATGAAAGAATGCCTGAAGGAGGCTCCGGGAGAGGGAAGCAGCGGCTTTGTGGTTGCGCAGAGTTCGGAATGTCTAGTGGCTTTACAAACAACAAACTCTTCGCTTCTCGAGAGCCGGCAAAAAATACGGCCAGCAGACAGGCCAACTGGAAGACCATCTGCGTCCTAGTTGTTGAGAAATAGCCGAGAGGGAAGAAGGGCAAGCAAAATGCTTTGTACAAAACCCATCTAATTTTCCATGTTTTTCAAAGTAATATCATCAAAGTGAAAGAAACTTCATTATCTCTTCAGCTTGGGTTAAAACATTCATAAACTTTATTGCATATTCTTTAAAATTGGCCCATGTGGTCCTTAGTCATGGCTCTATATAGAACACTAGAAAATGTACCCGGCGCTGCCCCGGTATAAAGTGTCAGTGTGTTAATTAGATTTATTCTAAGGTGCCCAGGAGGCCAATCTATGTCCTTTTTTTTTTTTTTTTGTTTAAGGGCAAATCGCCAGTAGCCCTATATGCCCCTATATACCAGACAGTTCTGCACTGTTTATGTAAATTGTAGCTTATGCACATTAGAAATAAACTAAAAACTTCAAACATCCGTCCTGTATACCTGTAGTGTATAGTTGGGGTGGGGGGGGGGGGGAGACTGTATACCTGTAGTGTATAATTTTGGGGTCCTGTATACCTGTAGTTTATAGTTTGCAATCCTGTATACCTATAGTGTATAGTTTGGGATCCTGTATACCTGTAGTATAGAGTTGGTAGGGTGCTGTATACCTGTAGTGTATAGTTTTGGGTTCCTGTATACCTGTAGTGTATAGTTTGGGGTCCTGTATACCTGTAGTATATAGTTGATGGAGGTCCTGTATACCTGTAGTGTATACTTTTGGGGTCCCGTATATCTGTAGTGTATAGTTGGAGGAGGTCCTGTATACCTGTAGTGTGTAGTTGGGGGGCTGTATACCTGTAGTGTATAGTTGAGGGAGGTCCTGTATACCAGTAGTGTATAATTGCGGGGGGCTGTATACCTGTACTGTATAGTTTGGGAAGTACTGTAAATCTGCAGTGTATTCCTGCTGTATTCCTGTAATGTATAGTTGGTGGAGGAATTCTATACCTGTAGTTTATAGTTTGAGGGTCCTGGATACCTGTAGTGTATAGTTGGTGGAGGTCTTGTATACCTGTAGTATATAGTTTGGCGGTCCTGTATACCTGTAGTGTATAGTTTGGGGTCCTGTGTATCTGTAGTTTATAGTTGGTAGAGGTCTTGTTTACCTGTAGTGTAAAGTTTGGGGGTCCTGTATAGCTGTAGTATAAAGTTGGTGGAGGTGCTGTATACCTGTAGTATATAGTTGGTGGAGGTCCTGTATACTTGTAGTGTATAGTTTGGGGTCCTGTATACCTGTACTATAGAGTTGGTGGAGGTGCTGTATACCTGTAGTATAGAGTTGGAGGAGATCTTGTATACCTGAAGTATATAGTTTAGGGGTCCTGTATACCTGTAGTGTATAGTTTGAGGGTCCTGTATACCTGTAGTATGTAGTTGGTGGAGTTCCTGTATACCTGTAGTGCATAGTTTTGGGTTCCTGAATACCTGTAGTGTATAGTTTGGGGTCCTGTATACCTGTAGTATATAGTTGATGGAGGTCCTGTATACCTGTAGTGTATACTTTTGGGGTCCTGTATACCTGTAGTGTATAGTTGGTGGAGATCCTGTAAACTTGTAGTGTATAGTTTTGGGGTCCTGTATACCTGTAGTGTTCTGTAGTATATAGTTGGGGGTTCCTGTATACCTGTACTCTATAGTTTTAGGGTCCTGTATACCTGTAGTATAGAGTTGGTGGAGGTGCTGTATACCTGTAGTATAGAGTTGGTGGAGGTCCTGTATACCTGTAGTGTATAGTTTTGGGGTCCTGTATACCTGTAGTATATAGTCGGTGGAGGTCCTGTATACCTGTAGTGTATGGTTTTGGGTCCTGTATAGCTGTAGTATATAGTTGGTGGGGGTGCTGTATACCTGTAGTATATAGTCGGTGGAGGTCCTGTATACCTGTAGTGTATGGTTTTGGGTCCTGTATACCTGTAGTATATAGTTGGTGGGGGTGCTGTATACCTGTAGTATATAGTCGGTGGAGGTCCTGTATACCTGTAGTATAGAGTTGGTGGAGGTCCTGTATACCTTTAGTATATAGGTGGTGGAGGTCCCATGCACCTGTAGTGTATAGTGTTGGGGTCCTGTATACCTATAGTGTCCTGTATACCTGCAGGGTCGTATTTACCATTAGGCACTTGTGGTCTGCCTAGGGCAGCACCTTGCATAGGAGCAGCACCAGGGAGCAGGGGGAAGGAAACAACTTTTTAAGTTTTTTTATTTTTCTAGTCTTCCACCTCCTGTTCAGACTTGCCAGAAAATCTAGTGTCTTTTCGAAGGGGGGTATGGTGGTATTGGTCAGGTGTGGTATGTCGGTGTTATCCAGTCCCAGAATGGCGGTATTGGTCAGGTCTGGTATGGCAGTGTTATCCATTCACAGTATGGCGGTATTGGTCAGGTCTGGTATGGCGGTGTTATCCAGTCACAGTGTAGTGGTATTGGTCAGGTCTGGTATGGCAGTGTTATCCAGTCACAGTATGGCGGTATTGGTCAGGTCTGGTGTGGTGGTGTTAAAAGGGGGTCTACCAGTTATTTCTGTGGATGTTGTGAGGCAGCTGGCCCTAGCAACCACAACTCCCTGTGAAAATGAAAGTAGTAATCCTATTGGTTGCTAAGGCTCCCAACTGCCATTTCTGCTGGCAAGCTGCTGCAGCTAATTTTATCACCTGTGTGTGCAGTGTGGAGATTTTCCCATTCATTTCTATGGGGCGCTCTTCCCCTTCCCCCTCCCCTCCTGTACATCTGGCGGGGACAGGACCTTCGCTCTAACCTGCCCAGGCACCTAATGTATCTGTGTGCCAAATTTGGGGTCAAACAGTTCAGGCGTTTGGAAATCTATTTGAGACAGACGGACGGACAGACAGACAGACAGACTTTCATTTTTATGATATAGATATAACATATATTAGAACATGATAGGTTAGTGACAAACGTTATTATTTACACACAAAAAGTTGCTGACATCACATGTGATGAGGGTTAAAGGGGAACTCTAGGTAGAGGTTAAAAAAAAAAAAAAAAAAACCTTCTGTGGAAGCAAATAACATTACTTACCCATCTATCCCAGTTTTGAAACTACCAAAAATCCATTTGTTTTGGGGGGTTTGTTCTGTATTCTGTTTCTGTGCTTCCCTGTTGAGCAGTTGTACACAGTACTACAGGTTGCAGAGTGCAAAGCTTTCCCTCACTGTTCATCACAGTCCTCCACCCTGCCCATTCCCCACCCAAATTTGTTGCAGAACATCTAGGCTGTGTTCACATATTGCAGTTTCATTGTGCTACTGAATTATTTGCAGCACTTTATCATTTCAGTGTGGTTCCACCCACACAGCACGCTGTATTCTCTTCCTGTAACACCACACAGCACGCTGTATTCTCTACCTGGAACACCACACAGCACTGTATTCTCTACCTGTAACACCACACAGCACGCTGTATTCTCTGCCTGTAACACCACACAGCACGCTGTATTCTCTACCTGTAACACCACACAGCACACTGTATTCTCTACCTGTAACACCACACAGCACGCTGTATTCTCTACCTGTAACACCACACAGCACGTTCTATTCTCTACCTGTAACACCACACAGCACGCTGTATTCTCTACCTGTAACACCACACAGCACGCTGTATTCTCTACCTGTAACACCACACTGTATTCTCTACCTGTAACACCACACAGCACTCTGTATTCTCTACCTGTAACACCACACAACACGATGTATTCTCTACCTGTAACACCACACAGCACGCTGTATTCTCTTCCTGTAACACCACACAGCACGCTGTATTCTCTACCTGTAACACCACACAGCACGCTGTATTCTCTACCTGTAACACCACACAACACAATGTATTCTCTACCTGTAACACCACACAACACGATGTATTCTCTACCTGTAACACCACACAGTGTGCTGTATTCTCTTCCTGTAACACCACACAGCACCCTGTATTCTCTTCCTGTAACACCACACAGCACACTGTATTCTCTACCTGTAACACCACACAGCACACTGTATTCTCTACCTGTAACACCACACAGCATGCTGTATTCTCTACCTGTAACACCACACAGCACGCTGTATTCTCTACCTGTAACACCACACAGCACACTGTATTCTCTACCTGTAACATCACACAGCACACTGTATTCTCTACCTGTAACACCACACAGCACGCTGTATTCTCTACCTGTAACACGACATAGCACGCTGCATTCTCTACCTGTAACACCACACAGCACGCTGTATTCTTTACCTGTAACACCACACAGCACACTGTATTCTCTACCTGTAACAACACACAGCACACTGTATTCTCTACCTGTAACACCACACAGCACACTGTATTCTCTACCTTTAACACCACACAGCACGCTATATTCTCTACCTGTAACACCACAAAGCACACTGTATTCTCTACCTGTAACACCACACAGCACACTGTATTCTCTACCTGTAACACCACACAGCACCCTGTATTCTCTGCCTGTAACGCTGATGTTGGAATAAAGTAAAGAACTTTTTGAATTTAATTTTAAATTTTCTTTCTTTTCATCTCCATGCACATATAACGATCAAGCATCTGTTATCTTTGAAGTTGAGCCCCACAATAAGGACTTTATCCCATACTGTCTGTCTTACATGGGATATACTGTTTATACCATGTTTTTTCTCCAGGTTAGATTGGCAGTGCCAGCTCTGATCCTCTCTGCCGTTTAGCATAATTTAATTGTGTTACTGCATCATTTTTGTGAATATGCTGCAGTACTGCAATGACACTCCAACATGTGTGAACATAGCCCTAATTTCACTGAAGAGTATTGCACAGTGAAGTTGCAGCAGCTGCTTCCGGCCGGTCAGAGATGGTGAATCACTTAGGGGATTATGGTGCGTTTACACAGACAGATTTATCTGACAGATCTTTGAAGCCAAAACAAGGAACAGACTATAAACAGGGATCAGGTCATAAAGGAAAGACTGGGATCTATCCTCTTCTCAAATGCATTCCTGGCTTTGGCTTCCAAAATCTGTCAGATAAATCTTTCTGTGTAAACGCACCCTCAGGAGATCTAGACAAGCCTCCTGTGACATCACGCCCTGCCCCCTGTCTGCATCATCAGCCTGTGCTCAGCAAACACACACAATGTGAGACAGAGGCATGGAAGATTTGTCTCCTAAGGGGGAGAGCAGTGGGACAGGAGACAATGTGAATTTGCACAGAGGCCAGTTATCTTCACTTCCTGGATTTCAATCAGCTACCAGTGTGGCAGAACCGTACAGATACAGTAATACATTGTATAGACACATCTATATAACTTTTAATGTACTTTTAATAGAAAAACAAGTTTTCTTTATGTGGAGTTTCCCTTTAAAAACCTCTTTAAAATCAAGAGGAGGAAAGTAGAGATGCCTAGGATGTTATTTTGACAATCCATTATATTATACGTAATTTCAAAGACCATATGCTCATCTTCAAAATTGGAACTAAGTGGTATGTCCCCCTACAAACAGTGCAATTATTGTTCTGTGGTCTCTATAGTAAATTGGATTTGTATTCAAATGTCTATAATACCGTTAGAGAAATCTTAAAGGGGTTATCCAGCGAAAATCTTTTTTTTTTCAACAAACTGATATTAGAAAGTTATATAGATTTGTAATTTACTTCTATTAAAAATCTGAAGTCTTACCATATTTATTAGCTAATATATGTCATGCAGGAAATGTTTTATTTTCAGTCTGACACAGTGCTCTCTGCTGACATCTCTGGCCGAGACAGGAACTGGTCTGGACAGGACAGGTCTTTTATATGAATCCCCATAGAAAACCTCTCCTGCTCTGGACAGTTCCTGTCTCGGCCAGAGATGTCAGCAGAGAGCACTGTGTCAGACTGAAAATAAAACAACATTTTCTGCATGACATACAGCAGCTGATATGTATGGGAAAACTTGAGATTTTTTAATAGAAGTAAATTACAAATCTATATAACTTTCTGACACCAGTTGATTTGAAAGAAAAATATTTTTTTGCTGGACAACCCCTTTAACCCCTTAAGGTCAAAGCCAATTTTCGTTTTTGCACTTTTGCTTTTTCCACTTTATGTTTAAAAGGCCATAGCACTTGCATTTTTTCACCTAGAGACCCACATGAGCCCTTATTTTTTGAGAAACCAATTGTACTTTGCAATGACAGACATTATTTTTCCATAAAATATGCTGCGAAACCGGAAAAAAATAATTTGTGCTGTCAAATTGAAAAAAAAAAAGGAATTTGTTTTGATTTCGGGAAGTTTTGCATTTACGCTATTCACCCTGGGGTAAAACTGACTTGTTATGCATGTTCCTCAAGTCGTTACGATTGCAACGATATATAACATGTATAACTTTTATATTATGTGATGGCTTGTAAAAAATTCAAACCATTGTTAACAAATATATGTTCCTTAAAATCGCTCCATTCCCATGCTTATAGCGCTTTTATCCTTTGGTCTATGGGGCTGTGTGAGGTGTCATTTTTTGCACCATGATGTGTTCTTTCTATCGGTACCTTGATTGCGCATATGCGACTTTTTGATCACTTTTTATTACATTTTTTCTGGATTTGATGCGAACAAAAATGCGCAATTTTGCACTTTGGAATTTTTTGCGCTGACGCCGTTTACCGTGCGAGATCAGGAATGTGATTAATTAATAGTTCGGGCAATTACGCACGGCGATACCAAATATGTTTGTTTATTTATTTATATTTGTAAAATGGGAAAAGGGGGGTGATTTGGACTTTTATTAGGGGAGGGGATTTTTTACATTTTTACTTTTATTTTTACTGTAACTAGAAGTCCCCCTGGGGGACTTGTATATACACAGCATTGATCTCTCATAGAGATCAATGCTGTATATATACACAGCAAAGATCGATTACATCGGTCATAAATTGCTATGGCCTGCTGCAGGCCACAGCAATCTATTGCCGAGTGGGGATCAGCGTCATTGCGACGCTAAGGCCCGGCATGGGCAGAAGAATGGATCTCCTCCCCGCGATCGCATTGTGGGGGTAGATCCCTCCCACTAGGCACCAGGGACTTGCGGCGTAAAGCCTCTAAATGCAGCTGTCAGGTTTGACAGCTGCATTTAGAGGCCTAATTAGCCGGCTAATAGAGGCACTGCCCGGCTGCACATGTCAGCCGGGATCAGCGTCGTTGAGAGCGGGGTCCCGGCGTGACCCCTCTCTGAACACCCCACGCGGCACCATGACGTATCAGATACGTTATGCTCAGCCAATCGCGGCTGAGCATCTGATGACGCTGCAGAAGGCGGGCGGCACTAGGGACAGTCGGAGCGGTTCGGCCGGTTGTCCGAAGATGACGTCCTGGCACAAGATGGCGGACATGCGCGACACAGATCAGGTATGTATAATGCACCACACTTCCGGGTACACGTGCAGGGGTGGTGGGACATGGGAAGGAGGCGATTCACAGACATAACATACATTACAAAGTTGTATAACTTTGTAATGTGTGTTATTCTGTGAATAATTGTTTACCGCCTCACTACCCCTTTAACCTCTTAAGGACGCATGACGTACCCGTACCGCAGTTCCGGGTGCCCCTTGTAGCCCGGGACCGTGGGTATTAGCGGGCACAGCGATTGGACCGTGCTCGCTAATACCCGCGGTCCCGGGCTGCAAGGGGCACCCGGAACTGCGGTACAGGTACATCATGCAGTACCGGATGCAGCACTTCCCTGGTGTCTAGTGGCGGAGATCGCTCCTCCGGGACGTTGTCCGTTACGATCTCCGTTACAGCTGCCGGCCGGGGACCGCTCCAAGATGGCGCCGTCCCCGGCTCGGCACTCGTTTGTTTTCGGCTGCATCAGCCGAAAGCAAATGAGTGACGATCTCATTGATCTTTGCTGTATAATTATACAGCAAAGATCTCAATGAGAGATCAGTGTGCATATACTAGAAGTCCCCCAGGGGGAATAACCCTAACCCCAGGGGGGCTTCTAGTACATGTGTAAAAAAAAAAAAAAAGTATTGTTATTAGTAAAAAGCCCCCTCCCCTAATAAAAGTCTGAATCACCCCCCTTTTCCCAGATTTTAAATAAAAGTAAATAAATAAACATGTTTGCTATCGCCGCGTGTGTAATCGCCCAAACTATTAATCACATTCCTGATCTCGCACGGTAAACGGCGTCAGCGCAAAAAAATCCCAAAGTGCAAAATTGCACATTTTTGTTCGCATCAAATCCAGAAAAAATGTAATAAAAAGCGATCAAAAAGTCGTATATGCGCGATCAAGGTACCGATAGAAAGATCACATCATGGCGCAAAAAATGGCACCTCATTCAGCCCCATAGACCAAAGGATTTTTTACCGGCCATCAGATAAAAGAAAAGTTATACATGTTATATATCATTTTAATCGAAACGACTTGAGGAACATGCATAACAAGTCAGTTTTACCCCAGGGCGAATGGCAGAAAAACACATTCCCCCCAAATAAAAGAAATGTGTTTTTTTTTCCAATTTCACCACACTTTGAATTTTTTTCTGGTTTCGCAGTGTACTTTATGCAAAAATTCAGCCTGTCATTGCAAAGTACAATTAGTGACGCAAAAAATAAGGGCTAATGTGGGTTTCTAGGTGGAAAAATGCAAGTGCTATGGCCTTATATACACAAGGAGGAAAAAACGAAAACGCAAAAACGAAAATTGGCCCCGTCCTTAAAGGGTTAATGATATGATGCAATGTAGTCCGGCAAATCCTAATAAAATATATAAATGCATGGTATTGTTAGGGAAAATCCTAGTGAAACTATCAAACACCAAGAAAAGAAAAGCACAACACAATGTAGGGCAAAATCTGAGAGAGTGACATACAGATAACTTAGATCTGGCATGTATACCGCATGGTGCCAGTCCCAGCTTCCTGCATACTCTAGCTCATCCCTCTCAGGAAATTAATAGGCATAGTGGTTGGGGTCTGTCTTCCTGAGCCCAAGCTATAGATTGAAGCTCTTGCGTCCAATGCGGAAAAACGCAACCTCTGTGTTCCAACAGTGGAACGCACCGTACTGCACATGATGTAAAGAATGGAGATCTGGTCTGTACTCTTGTATTGTGCACACAATGATGTACCCGATGTGTTCCCCAATGGAGCGCATTGTGCAGATTGGGAGTATAAGGAACAAACCAACACTCTACAGTAGATTTTTGGTTTGTTCCTTATAATCCCAATCAGTACGATGCGCTCCATTAGGGCTTAGTTCACAGCCTACACTGTTCAGTATTGCTCTATAATATCCTCTATGCTGCTTCTTATGGTGTGCTATAAAGATACAGAGGAGTAGGATCCTCTCTTCTATGTGTGTGCAGTGTATGGGAGACATCATACAGCTAAGGCTCTACACACTAGCTCAGGGGCAACTGAAAATGTTTCAAACATGTGACAGCTGATCCTGAAACGTTAGCTGAGCAGGAATTCTTTAAGCAAAAATATGGTAAAAAAATGAAGAGCCAAGCTGCTGCAATTCAAGTAATTGTAAGCTGTAAGTCCCTGTGGACTGACTCACTTGTTTCCAAACTGTTGTGTCTCTTTATTTAGAACATAAAACAGGTAAGAGTAGATTAGATTCAAGGACCATTAGCTCCAAAGCATAGGATGCATAAAGTTATCAGAGCTTCGCTAATGCAGATTTGCAATTAGCGATTGTCATTAAAAGTTGTAAACCTCTAGTGACCTCTAGTGGTAGACTGGGGAATTCATGTTCTGTTAAAGGGGTTGTCCGGCGAAAAAAAATTATTCACAGAATAACACACATTACAAAGTTATACAACTTTGTAATGTATGTTATGTCTGTGAATGGCCCCCTTCCCCGTGTCCCACCACCCCCACCCGTGTACCCGGAAGTGTGGTGCGCTATACATTACCTGTCGCGTGCCGACCACGGTCTCCGATCGTCAGCAGTGACGTCTTCTTCGGGAGCTTGGCGGATCTTCCCGAGTGCCGGCCGCCCTCTGCAGCGTCATCCGAAGCTCAGCCGCGATTGGCTGAGCATAACTGTGCTCAGCCAATCGCGGCTGAGCAGCTGATGACGTGGCCGCGTCATCAGCCGCTCAGCCGCGATTGGCTGAGCACAGTTATGCTCAGCCAATCGCGGCTGAGCTTCGGATGACGCTGCAGAGGGCGGCCGGCACTCGGGAAGATCCGCCAAGCTCCCGAAGAAGACGTCACTGCTGACGATCGGAGACCGTGGACGACACGACATGCGGTGAGTATAATGCACCACACTTCCGGGTCTAGCGTGGGTGGGGGGAAACACGGGGAAGGGGGCCATTCACAGACATAACATACATTACAAAGTTGTATAACTTTGTAATGTGTGTTATTCTGTGAATAATTTTTTTTCGCCGGACAACCCCTTTAAAAGTAAAATTGTCCATGGAATTGAACTTTCCAGGAAACCCTATTGCAAACAAAGTAATAAATGGGGAGCCCAGTGATTGGTATGGGTTCAAATGCTGCAAAAAGTAACATATGCATACGGCTTACAGATTCTTTACTTACTGGAAGTTGGGGGTCATAATTTTTTGACCTTATTGCCCAGGGCCCTGATGATTTTTTTTTTAATGTATACATCATTTTATGTTAAGTGGCAGCAGTAAAGGTCCCTATACAGTTTATACTATATGAGAAGACAGGGGGGTTGTGACTACATGGGGGCACAAGATAGTGTGAATTATAACATGAGGACACAAGGGTGGATAACAACATGAGAGCCAAGGAGGGGGAATTATGACAATATAAGGAAACAGGCGGGGGATTATGACCACATGAGGACATAAGGAGACAGGAGGGGAGGATTATAATAGTGTGAAGGTACAGAAGGGATCTCATTAAGTGTCAGGGCAGAAGGGGGATATTTACAGCTTGGAGGAAGAGTAGGGGCTTATTACTGTGTGGGTGTCAAATAGGGGGAACTGTTCATTTTGGGGCACTATGAATGAGGTATTATATAGGGGCGAGGAGGGTGCTGGAAAAGTGTGGAGCCTAAAATGTTTGTCCGATAGATGCAGATGGCTAACAGAAGTCTTCATGATGGCACAGACCGAACAGAGAAAAAAAAGAGTACGTGAAAAACTCTGATGAGAGAAGATGTCACCTGTGAATCACTGGATGTAACTGCACCCCGATCACTATACTGTCACTATGTGGGGGTAATGTTGTACAGTGCTTTTTATTCAGTTCTGGTGGTATTATTCAGTCATTAAGCAACAGTAGAGTGTTCAAGATGTGGAGGTATTATTTTTCTCTTGTGTAGTGGTAATATTGGTGATAATATTTAGTCACTATGGGGTGGTGATATCTGGTCATTGTGTAATGGTATTATTTGGTGTTTATATGACATTGCTCTCAGTATAGTGGGCTGTTCAGGAACAGTATGAAGGTAATATGTAACATGATTTTCTGCTTATTTTTGATTTTTGGAGGGTGTGGGGGAGGGGCGCTGTTTCAGTTCTCGCCTCAGGCAGCAGAAAAGCTAGAATAGACCCTGGACAGGAGAGATAGGTGCATGGCCATCTTAAGGGACAACACAAACCTCTCTGTTGCCACCAATGTTCCTGTCAAGAACTGCAGGGCTGTCCAAGCCCTGGTCCCTGCTGCTCAGTAATATTTTTAGTGTAGGTTTCAGCAACAGGAAAATGTCTAAGTGGGTGACAGAGGTGTAACTGTAGTATTTCAGATGGGATGCAAAGGTAGAAGTCATAGTTGATCCTAGTAAACAATTTCTCTTAGTATGCATGGAGAAAGGAAGTGTAATTTGCTGTCAGGCACCCCTGGCAAAGGCCTACTTATCGGAATACAGAAGGATCAGGAGGGTAAAATCGACCATTGACCAGGAGGTCCTCTACACATTAGATTGCGAATACTGCCAACATGAACAAGTTTGGCCCACATTAGTCTAAGGCAGGGGTACTCAACAACTTTTAGTGAAGGTCCACTTTCTGGGGTCTATTGTCAGGTAAAGGTCCGAGCTGAACATCAGTAGGAAACGTATTTTGTTACTTTTCACAAACGTTGTTCAACTATTTACATACAGAATTGCTGCTTATTAGCGGGAAAACTGACATTTTTTCTCTCTCACCAGCTCTTTGAAATTAGGTACAAAGCGGGTGACTGCCCTAGTAGTATATAGCCCCCCCCCCTGTGAGCTCTCCCCCAGTAGTATATAGCCCCCTGTGCATTCTCCCCCAGTAGTATATAGCCCCCCTTTGAGCTCCCCCTGTAGTATATAGCCCCCCTGTGCTCTCTCCCCCAGTAGTATATAGCCCCCCTTTGAGCTCCCCCCTGTAGTATATAGCCCCCCTGTGCTCTCTCCCAGTAGTATATAGCCCCCTGTGCACTTTCCCCCTGTAGTATATAGCCCCTCTGTGCACCCTCCACCTGTAGTATATAGCCCCCCTGTGCTCTCTCCCCCAGTAGTATATAGCCCCCTGTGCACTTTCCCCCTGTAGTATATAGCCCCCCTGTGAGCTCCCCCTGTAGTATATAGCCCCCCTGTTGCTCCCACAGTAGTATATAGCCCCCCTGTGTGCTCTCCCCAGTAGTATAAAGTCCCCCTGTGCGCTCTTCCCCAGTAGTATATAGCCCCCCCTGTGTGCTCCCACAGTAATATATAGCCCCCTGTGCACTCTCCCCCAGTAGTATATAGCCCCCTGTGTGCTCTCCCCTGTAATATTTAGCCCCTCTGTGCGCTCTCCCCCAGTAGTATATAGCCCCCTGTGTGCTCTCCCCTGTAATATTTAGCCCCTCTGTGCGTTCTCCCCAGTAGTATATAGCCCCCCTGTGCGCTCTCCCCCTCCTATATAGCCCCCATGTGCGCTCTCCCCCACCCATTTAGCCCCCCTGTGCGCTCTCCCCCTCCCATATAGCCCCCCTGTGCGCTCTCCCCCTCCCATATAGCCCCCTGTGCACTCTCCCCCTCCCATATAGTCCCCCTGTGTGCTCTCCCCCTCCCATATAGCCCCCCTGTGCGCTCTCCCCCTCCCATATAGCCCCCCTGTGCGCTCTCCCCCTCCCATATAGCCCCTCTGTGCACTCTCCCCTGTAGTATATAGCCCCCTGTGCGCTTTCCCCCTCCCATATAGCCCCCCTGTGCACTCTCCCCCTCCCATATAGCCCCCCTGTGCGCTCTCCCCCTCCCATATAGCCCCCTGTGCGCTCTCCCCCTCCCATATGCAAAAGATCACTGCAGAGACACCATCACATGTCTCGACGTCAGTGAACTAGCCAGACCTTCCCTCCGGGAAGGAACAACCAAGCCAAAGGCATTCTCCAGTTAAGGAAACCACCTCAGCAAGGTATCCATCCACAGACAGCTGTTTCGGGGGTTTTGCCCCTCATCAGTGTGGAGTAGGTTTCTGGCTAGTGGGAGCAATGACTAGTAAGTGCATGCAAAAGGATGCTGGTTGACCTCAGGGAGATCAACCAAAACACCGCAGAGACACCATCACGTGTCTCAACGTCAGTGTATTCTAGAACATTGCCCCCTGGGAAATCAAATATGCAAAAGAACACTGCAGAGACACCATCACATGTCTCGACGTCAGTGAACTAGCCAGACCATCCCTCCGGGAAGAAACAACCAAGCCAAAGGCGTTCTCCAGTTAAGGAAACCACCTCAGCAAGGGATCCATCCACAGACAGCTGTTTCGGGGTTTTTGCCCCTCATCAGTGTGGAGTAGGTTTCTGGCTAGTGGGAGCAATGACTAGTAAGTGCATGCAAAAGGACGCTGGTTGACCTCAGGGAGCTCAACCAAAACACCGCAGAGACACCATCACGTGTCTCAATGTCAGTGTATTCTAGAACGTTGCCCCCTGGGAAATCAAATATGCAAAAGAACACTGCAGAGACACCCCCTCCCATATAGCCCCTCTGTGCGCTCTCCCCTGTAGTATATAGCCCCCTGTGCGCTCTCCCCCTCCCATATAGCCCCTCTGTGCGCTCTCCCCCTCCCATATAGCCCCACTGTGCGCTCTCCCCCTCCCATATAGCCCCCCTGTGCACTCTCCCCCTCCCATATAGCCCCCTGTGTGCTCTCACCCTTCCATCTAGCCCCCCTGTGTGCTCTCCCTCAGGGAGATCAACCAAAACACAGCAGAGACACCATCACGTTTCTCAACGTCAGTGTATTCTAGAACATTGCCCCCTGGGAAATCAAATATGCAAAAGAACACTGCACACTGAGACACCCCCTCCCATATAGCCCCTCTGTGAGCTCTCCCCAGTAGTATATAGCCCCCTGTGCGCTCTCCCCCTCCCATATAGCCCCTCTGTGCGCTCTCCCCCTCCCATATAGCCCCCCTGTGCACTCTCCCCCTCCCAAATAGCCCCCCTGTGTGCTCTCACCCTCCCATATAGCCCCCCTGTGCGCTCTCCCGCTCCCATATAGCCCCCCTGTGTGCTCTCCCCTGTAATATTTAGCCCCTCTGTGCGCTCTCCCCCAGTAGTATATAGCCCCCTGTGTGCTCTCCCCTGTAATATTTAGCCCCTCTGTGCGTTCTCCCCCAGTAGTATATAGCCCCCCTGTGCGCTCTCCCCCTCCTATATAGCCCCCATGTGCGCTCTCCCCCACCCATTTAGCCCACCTGTGCGCTCTCCCCCTCCCATATAGCCCCCCTGTGCGCTCTCCCCCTCCCATATAGCCCCCTGTGCACTCTCCCCCTCCCATATAGTCCCCCTGTGTGCTCTCCCCCTCCCATATAGCCCCCCTGTGTGCTCTCCCCCTCCCATATAGCCCCCCTGTGCGCTCTCCCCCTCCCATATAGCCCCTCTGTGCACTCTCCCCTGTAGTATATAGCCCCCTGTGCGCTTTCCCCCTCCCATATAGCCCCCCTGTGCACTCTCCCCCTCCCATATAGCCCCCCTGTGCGCTCTCCCCCTCCCATATAGCTCCCTGTGCGCTCTCCCCCTCCCATATGCAAAAGATCACTGCAGAGACACCATCACATGTCTCGACGTCAGTGAACTAGCCAGACCTTCCCTCCGGGAAGGAACAACCAAGCCAAAGGCGTTCTCCAGTTAAGGAAACCACCTCAGCAAGGTATCCATCCACAGACAGCTGTTTCGGGGTTTTTGCCCCTCATCAGTGTGGAGTAGGTTTCTGGCTAGTGGGAGCAATGACTAGTAAGTGCATGCAAAAGGACGCTGGTTGACATCAGGGAGCTCAACCAAAACACTGCAGAGACACCATCACGTGTCTCAACGTCAGTGTATTCTAGAACGTTGCCCCCTGGGAAATCAAATATGCAAAAGAACACTGCAGAGACACCCCCTCCCATATAGCCCCTCTGTGCGCTCTCCCCTGTAGTATATAGCCCCCTGTGCGCTCTCCCCCTCCCATATAGCCCCTCTGTGCGCTCTCCCCCTCCCATATAGCCCCTCTGTGCGCTCTCCCCCTCCCATATAGCCCCCCTGTGCACTCTCCCCCTCCCATATAGCCCCCCTGTGTGCTCTCACCCTTCCATATAGCCCCCCTGTGTGCTCTCCCTCAGGGAGATCAACCAAAACACCGCAGAGACACCATCACGTTTCTCAACGTCAGTGTATTCTAGAACATTGCCCCCTGGGAAATCAAATATGCAAAAGAACACTGCACACTGAGACACCCCCTCCCATATAGCCCCTCTGTGAGCTCTCCCCAGTAGTATATAGCCCCCTGTGCGCTCTCCCCCTCCCATATAGCCCCCCTGTGCGCTCTCCCCCTCCCATATAGCCCCCCTGTGCACTCTCCCCCTCCCAAATAGCCCCCCTGTGTGCTCTCACCCTCCCATATAGCCCCCCTGTGCGCTCTCCCGCTCCCATATAGCCCCTCTGTGCACTCTCCCCTGTAGTATATAGCCCCCTGTGCGCTCTCCCCCTCTCATATAGCCCCCCTGTACGCTTTCCCCCTCCCATATAGCCCCCCTGTGCGCTCTCCCCCCCTCCCATATAGCCCCCCTGTGCGCTCTCCCCTCCCATATAGCCCCCTGTGCGCTCTCCCCCTCCCATATAGCCCCTCTGTGCACTCTCCCCTGTAGTATATAGCCCCCTGTGCGCTCTCCCCCTCCCATATAGCCCCTCTGTGCGCTCTCCCCCTCCAATATAGCCCCCCTGTGCGCTCTCCCATATAGCCTCCCTGTGCGCTCTCCCCCTCCCATATAGCCCCCCTGTGCGCTCTCCCCCTCCCATATAGCCCCTCTGTGCACTCTCCCCTGTAGTAGATAGCCCCCCTTTGCACTCTCCCCCTCCCATATAGCCCCCCTGTACATGTCGTCCAGACAAAAAAAAAACACAACCTACCTAGCACCTCTCGCCTGTCTTCTTCTTTTCTCTTGTCGGACCGCCCCCGGCTGATACGCACTCTTTGGGGACGTCTTGGGGATTCCCAAGCAGAGCTCGCACCAGTGACCTCAGTGTACGCCCCAGGTCTGCTCTACCGGAAGTACAGGATGGCGGCATACATTGAGGTCACTGGTGCTCGCTCTGCTGGGAAATCCCCGGGACATGCCCAGAGAGCGCGTATCAGCCGGGGGACGGACCGACACTGCCCCCAGCTCCACAGGCGTACTGAAATCTAAGGACAGTACGCCTATGGGACGGGAGGCAGTGCGGTGGGGGAGCGGGACACAGGGGGGCCGCCAGATCCGGGTGGTCGTCGAGTCTGGCCAGGGGTCCGGACAGCTGGCCTCCGCGGTCCAGGTTCGGACCGCGGTCCGCCAGTTGAGGACCCCGGGTCTAAGGCATATGGCCAGCTTTACATATTTAGCATTGGAGCCCAGAAGGAGTTTTATATTACAGCTCAGACAACAATCGTTAGTATCTAGAGATGAGCGAATAGTGTAATATTCGATTCGATTGGATTCGATTTGAATAGCTCCCGATATTCAACTTTTCGAATGAATATCGAAACCCATTAACGTCTATGGGAGAAAAATCCTTGGGACCTGGAAATCAAGATTCAACCATCAGGAGTGCACCATGAAACCTCAGGAAATGATGCCAAGTGATGATCAACTATAGACTTCAAACACAATATAACCGCTTTGTATAATGGAAAAAATATGCCTTCCCTGGACGCACACTGCGCAAATCAGTAGAGGCGACATAACAGCTATATTATCCCACACATTGTATACAGCCGTATACCGGATATAGAATTGTTTTTACTGTGTATACACACTGCCTATGTCACAACAGCTTGTAAATGTCTGTTTTTCTATAGTTTTAGCCCTAACAAGGGCTTTTGTGGGTCCCTTCCTACCTAACTTCACCTAAAAACGCCTTCACTAGAAGCAGACTAAAGTGTAAAGTAGCAGTGTAAAGTAGCAGTGTAAAGTAGAATTGTCTTTGTTGCCCCTAGCACCCAATCAGATCCCACCTGTCATTACTCACAGACTCTTTGGAAAATGAAAGGTGGAATCTGATTGGTTGCTAGGGGCAACTAAGACAATTCTACGTTACACCTGTTTGATAAATCTTCCCCACTGTGTATACACACTGCCTGTGTCACAACAGCTTGTAAATGTCTGTTTTTCTATAGTTTTAGCCCTAACAAGGGCTTTTGTGGGTCCCTTCCTACCTAACTTCACCTAAAAACGCCTTCACTAGAAGCAGACTACACAAAACTGTAGTAGCAAGATAACAGCTAATATCCCACACACACTGTATACAGCTGTATACACTATCAGTGGGTATACACACTGAAGGAAATTTATCAAACAGGTGTAAAGTAGAATTGTCTTTGTTGCCCCTAGCACCCAATCAGATCCCACCTGTCATTACTCACAGACTCTTTGGAAAATGAAAGGTGGAATCTGATTGGTTGCTAGGGGCAACTAAGACAATTCTACGTTACACCTGTTTGATAAATCTTCCACACTGTGTATACACACTGCCTGTGTCACAACAGCTTGTAAATGTCTGTTTTTCTATAGTTTCAGCCCTAACAAAGCCTTTTCGGGGTCCCTTCCTACCTAACTTCACCTAAAACCTTCCTCTCCCTGCTTTACAGACTGTCCCTCTCCAGCTCCAACCAGCAAGTGACATCTCAAATCACTATTTTTTTTATTCAAGAGGTCACATGGTTTAGCCAGCCAATCACAGTTAGAGGTATTTTTTTAAAGTCCTGCCTATTCCTAGTGCCTGTCCCTACCCCTGCATGTTTATTGGCTTGAAAAAAAACACCAGGGAATGTGGGAGGGTGAATTGAATTTTTACTGTGTTTTAGCACGACTATTCGACCGTGGTTGAATACCTCGAATAGCGTACTATTCGATTGAATAGCTGTTTGATCGAATAGTATTCGCTTCTCTCTATTAGTATCTACAAGACATGCCCCCCTTTTATAGCCATCTAGGCATACAGACAATGCCATAGAAAGCACGTACAGCTGTCTGCCTCCACAAATGAAAAAAATATCACAAAACCCCCAAAAAACTCACTTCTGGTTTCTCTTCTCATGTTGTGGTCAAGTTCCTGGCAAGTCTACAAACAAACATACAACACATGAAAGGGAAATCAATGTTGTTCTTAACTGGTGGCCTTGGATAAGAACACATGGCAATAAACAACAACTACAGCCCAAAAATTGTGACCCTTAACCCCTTAACGACATCGGGCGTAAATTTACGCCCTGATGCCGGTAAGGACGTTCAGAGCGGGGTCGCCGCGGCGGTCCCGGGTGCCGCTTGTAGCCCGGGACCGTAGGTATTAGCGGGCACGGTCCGATCGCCGTGCCCGCTAATACAGTAATCAGATGCAGCTGTCAACATGACAGCTGCATCCGATTACCGGATTCAGCCGTTCCCTGGTGTCTAGTGGCGGAGATCGCTCCCCCGGGATGTTATCCCGGAGGAGCGATCTCCGTTTCTGAAGCCGGCCGGGGACCGCTCCAAGATGGCGCCGTCCCCGGCTCGGCACTCGTTTACTTCAAGCTGCAGCAGCCGGAAGTAAACGAGTGCCTATCTCATGGATCTCTGCAGCATATCTATGCTGCAGAGATCTCTATGAGAGATCAAAGCACTTATACTAGAAGTCCCCCAGGGGGAATAACCCTAACCCCAGGGGGGGCTTCTAGTATAAGTGTTAAAGTAAAAAAAAAAGTGTTGTTAATAGTAAAAAGCCCCCTCCCCTAATAAAAGTCTGAATCACCCCCCTTTTCCCAGGTTATAAATAAAAGTAAATAAATAAACAAACATGTTTGCTATCGCCGCGTGCGTAATCGCCCAAACTATTAATTAATCACATTCCTGATCTCGCACGGTAAACGGCATCAGCGCAAAAAATCCCAAAGCGCAAAATTGCGCATTTTTGGTCGCATCAAATCCAGAAAAATTGTAATAAAAAGCGATCAAAAAGTCATATATGCGCAATCAAGGTACCGATAGAAAGAACACATCATGGCGCAAAAAATTACACCTCACACAGCCCCATAGACCAAAGGATAAAAGCGCTATAAGCCTGGGAATGGAGCGATTTTAAGTGACGTATATTTGTTGACAATGGTTTAAATTTTTTACAGGCCATCAGATACAATATAAGTTATACATGTTACATATCGTTTTAATCATAACGACTTGAGGAACATATTTAACAAGTCAGTTTTACCCCAGGGCGAATGGCGTAAAAACACATTTCCCCCAATAAACAAAATGCTTTTTTTTTTTTCAATTTCACCACACTTTGAATTTTTTTCTGGTTTTGCAGTGTACTTTATGTAAAAATTCAGCCTGTCATTGCAAAGTACAATTAGTGATGCAAAAATAAGGGCTCATGTGGGTATGGCCTTTTAAGCACAAGGAGGAAAAAACTAAAACGCAAAAATCGAAATTGGCTCTGTCCTTAAGGGGTTAAAGGGGTTATCAAGGATTAGGGAAAGCACAGTTACTTTCTTCCAACAAACAGTTCCACCCATGTCCCCAGGTTATGTATTGCCAAACAGCTCTATTTACTTCAAGGGTATATTCACACTATGGAATCCACACGTATCACCCCCTGTGGATTCCACAGCTCACCCCCTCTCACGGATTCCACCATCCGTCCAAAGAATTAACAGGTTCATTCTTTGGACCAACGGCCAGTCTGCCAACCATAGAATGGAGTCTATGGTACAGGTGGAAATGCAAGCGCCCATGAGCAGGGGTGAGCTGCAGAATCCGCCACGGAGATCCACACGGATTCCATAGTGCGTCACTCATGTTTTTTTATCTAATTAAAACCAGATTTTTATAAATGTTCTTTTTCTTGTCGTTTTTTATTTTTAAATGCAGTTTTTTTGTAGATTAATCTAGTTCTTGTACATGATTATGGGGCAGCCATCTTGCCAGAGATGCTCTGCAGAAATTACATAGGAACCTGTAGTCTGGAGATGACTCATTGACTTCTATGCCGTAAACAGCACCCCTCTCTCTGGAAGACCAATTGAGTCAAGCATTATATGCACTGCTAATTGATTTAATTGGTCACCACCATGTAATGCTTTATTTCCCCAGCAGTGGCGCTACAGAAGAATTAAACACTGTAGATATCTTATTGCCTTCTGTCTAGTTTGGAGACCACCAAGTGAGGTGCTATGAGTTCCAGGTCTCTATCTCTGGGTTGTGCGCCCACTGAAGTTATCCCCAAGTGGTTGAGCGTCAGTCGGTAAGGTGCCTTGGCCCGTTGCATTTTTGCCTTACAGCGGATTAGTCGCTCTGCCATTCCTTAGCGGGTAACCACCCGACTGTAGAATACTCATGTAGACAAAGGTTGTTCTTAGTGCCCGGTTACCCCATCTCTAGGGTTTAACACTGCATACTGGCTGTTTGTCTCTCACTAGACTGAACTGACTAATACTCCCCTTGAGTGAACTTGAACCAGGAAACCCCTATTTTTAGATAGGGTTGTGTGGACAGGAAGTGAGAGTGAGAGGGAGGTGTACAGGGTGTAAGTATTTGTGATTGGACAAGTCATAAAACACCTAGTGGCTGGAGAGGAAATCACAACTGCCAGCACTTGGTGTGGCACCTGAGAGAGTTACCTTCTAACAGGTGGTAAAAAACTTAGTGACCCCTGCACTCTAAAACTACATACATAGGCCCTGTGACATGTGCTGTAGTGGTACACCAACACCCACCCTTGCAAGGTCCACCTACCAACCCCCGATTACCACATACATTTTTGGAGGAACCTTCTTTCCAAAAGGAGAAATCCTCCCCAACAGTGTGAAGCTGAGGGGCATAGTCATGTAGAGTTAAGCTAGAACTATAATAATGGTGTAAGATTTACTAGTGATTGTGACCCAGGAATGTCAGGTAAGGACAGTAATATAACGTTCTGTCTCATGGGCTGGCCCTCCAAATGTCCTGTCACGTTTTGTACTTCGCAAATAACTTGATATCCATCCAAGATTTATTTGTTCATATGCAACTTGGATAGTATTTCTGTGTGACTAGAGCGGGGAGCGCGTGACTGCGTAATCATATAGTGTTGTATCAGCAAATACAAAGGGGGCAAACATAAGGGTGGCACAGGGGTGAGGACAAATGTACCATGCCAAGAGGACAAATATATAATTTAGCAACAGAGAGGAGCTACGGAGGCATCCGATATCAATGTCATCATTGATGTACTGTCTCTTTAATGCGAATCCAAAAAACAATCCAAAACATTTCCCCATAAAGTTACAGGGGTCAAAACAAGACAAGATCTGTGATATTGGAATGGGGGCAAGAATATTATGAAGTGGCATGCGATAGGTTACAGATGTTGTGTCTCCTTTACTTCATGTCATAGCCCTTGGCCTCCGTCAGCATCATGCATACCCATCACTCCCTGGAGGCTCCTCTAGGACTCTTATCCGTTATACATATCTTCAATTTGCCTGTCATTCTTTCAGTTAGGAAGTGAAGCAAAGGTGAGTTTTATTTTTATTTTTTTACAGGGATGGAGGGGGGGGCACCTACCTACCAGACAGCAGGTACTCTACCTACAGAAGGACCTATGTATCAGGGGGAACCTATCGATTTACTCTACTTACTGGGAAACCTACCACAGGGCACATCTACTTACAACCTACCTACGAGCGGGCACCTAAATACATACTGGGGGAGACCTAGCTACTTATGGAGCAATGATATACCTATTTTGACATGTACAATAGCTACGAGAGTACCTAGCCATCTATTGGGCTTTCCTACCTACTCACTGGAGGCACCTACCTACTGACTGCATCAGTCTAACCACTGAGGGATCCACCTGCCTATTAGGGGCACCTGTCTAGTGAATGCCTATCTAATTAGAAGACCTTTCTACACCTGTCTACCTAATAGGGACACATACCAACCTACTATCTACCAACAGGAGGTACCTACCTACTAGAGGGGCATTTTTACTAATTGAGGCACTATGAGTAGGAGAAATGTAGGGAAGGTCCAGGGGAGGAGTAAAGTCTAACATATTTGTCTGTCAGGTTCTACAGAGATGAGAAGAAATTATCTTGGTGATCTTGACCTAGATAGAGAAAAAGTAAATGACTGCCATTAGAGAAGTTGTCACCTATAAGTCACTGGATGTAACTGCACTGTAATCACTCCCAGTGCCTGTCTTTAACTTCATATGCCTTGATTTAACCCCAGTTAGGCTCACAAACAACATTAGCATCCCAGATGATGCTGTGGCTTCACTGACATGCAGTGTTTATGTTAGCTTGAGCTGCAAGCTGTATTGGCTGCTATTTAACTTTCACTGTTTGGACAGTCACCTGACACAAGAGCCAAGTAAGTGGACTGAAACTAGCTAGGTACCCCTGCTATATACAGGACACGGAACCTACCTAAGAGATATGACATTATTTAGATATAGAACGTCAATAATTAGTTATTTTATTGCAAATCACCACAGTACTGACAAAAAATATTTGGGGAAATTTACATTCACATGACCAACATTAGTATAAAGTGTATGGGGTCTTTAAGAGGACCTGTCTCTACTCCAGACTTGTCTATTTTAGCAAATACATGTAATGCCCATGAACGGTGAGATACTGTTTCTCTGTTGTTCTTACTAGAAATCTATGACTAAATAACCAAACAGGTGTTACCGGCTGGAGGCGTGTCCCTACATGGTTTGGTAGGCTCAGCTCCGATTGGATGGTGTCAAACTGTGTAGGGGCATACCCAATTGGTAACATCCAATTGGTTGTTGTCTGCCTGACACCCTGGCTGGTTTACACATCCACATCTAACCAGGCCGACCTCAGACTGCATCTGTCCAACCTCATGGACTGTCACTGACCGGATGGCAAAACTTCCTGGCTATCTCTCGATAACAATTAGGACAGAACAGCCACGTTCTCCACTCTGAAAGATGTGCCGCCAAACAGCAGTGCCCTAAATATCATGGCCCCATAATACTAAGCTGCCATTGGGTGAAGTGCTGTTTTTTTGTCACACAGTGAAGTCGAATCAAAAACTCATAAGCCCTCTGCTGAGCCTGTCACCTGCCAATTATATTATGCCCAGCCCCAAATTTTACATGTCTTTGCATAGTACATCTTCCTTACCATTCCACCTCTCTAGCTTGTCTCGAGTACCATCTTAGCCACTGATTTTCCCCCATACCTCTACTAACTCAGCCTGATGACTGGCCAAGGAGACTTCTCACAAGAAGCCATATTCCTTTCCCTTAAAGAGGCATCCGGTTTTTTTTTTTTTCTGTCCCCCAGGCTGCGCGATTATCAGTGTCCTGTGGCACGGCTTTGTTCCGGTCCTATGGTGCCGTTCAAATCTCACGCACATTCACGTCACGCTCTTCTAACCCCTCTGTCTCAATGTGGAATAAAGGCTGGAAGTTATACTCACCCATAGAGAACGCATTGGAGAGCATGACTTCAGGCCGTCAATCAATATGGAGACAGAAGAGCAGTGACATGAAAGTGCACAGGATTTGAACGGCGCCGCAGCGCTGGAAACAAAGCTGTGGGACACTGATCGTCACTGGTGAGTATACTCGGTATCGAGGGCCCACAACTCTACAGAATCAGCCAGATAAACATTTTAGGATCTTTTCTCCACCATACATAGTAAGTAGGTCCCTCTGTGCCCACATATAGTATAAAGGCCATCTGGGCCTCCAAATAGTAAATACCCCCTGTGCCCATATATTAGTTAGGTTCCTACAAAATATACACCATTCTGGACCCTCAAATAGTAGTTAGGCACCTTTATGCAACCCACATATAATATTAAGACCCTTTATGCCCCATGCAGTAGTTAGGCCTCTCTGTGCAGGTAGACCCCTAGTAGGTGGTATGCTCTATGTAGGAGTCCCCCTATAGCTAATGCACCTGTAGTTATCCCATTAGGGTAGGGTAGTTTCCCCTATGTAGGCATCCCCCTGTAGATAGTCCGCCAGGTAGTTATACCTACAAGCTGGTGGCATCCCCCATGTATGCAATCCCTTGTAGGAAGTAGTCCCTCTCAGGCATTTATACCCACCATCAGGTAGAATCCCAAATGTAGGTTGTCACACCCCCAGTACATAGAATCCTCCATGAAGGCATCCCCCAGTAGCTAGCCTCCAGTAGTAGGCATCCTCTCCGTAGGTAAACCCCCAAGAAGGCAGTATTGGGGCATCCTGAAGTAGTTAGCTTCCCAGTAATCCCCCCAGTAGGTAGATTTCCCCATGTTGACATCTTACTTCTGTAGTATTAGAAAGGGGTAACTGATGCACTGGGTTTGAACTGAGTGTATAGGTGAGCAATAATGGATTGAAGCTGCAGCCGTATCACAGAGTTAAACTAAGCATTGAGCTACCCTTTTTCTGCTGCTAGCAAGCTAGGAAGTGGCAGGGGGAGATTAATTGCAGCACTGTGGACATACAGCAGAAATTACACTGGCATTTATACAGCAGCAGCTTTATGGATGGTCACAGATAAGAGGGAAAGATTTGATTTACCTTTGGTAACAATATCAATCATCTTTATCAGACAGATTTTCCCTGACAACAGGCAGTGAATAATAGATTGCAGGGAAGGGAGACATCTAGTGGCAAAAACTATAGAGTTAGATTTCTGGGGAAAGGAGCCATTTTTAGTGAATGAATAGAATACAAATATGTTAGAAATTAAAAGGACTATCACATGGAGGAAGGTTGTTAAGACTGACAGTGCCCATTAAGAATATACAATCACTGTGCATGGTGGACACGCAGCAGTAATTACACTGGCATTTATACAGGGACAGCTTTATGGATGGCACAGATAAGAGGGAAGACTTGATTTACCTAGAAATTAAAAGACTATCACATGGAGGAAGGTTGTTAAGACTGACAGTGCCCATTTAGAGCATACATTCAGTACAGAACTGTGCATTGCTGTAGGGATGATGGAGTGATAGTATTCTGCTATGCAGTAGTTTGCCCCACAGATGACTTACGTCTAGCAGCATTGATTGCTAGTCACAAAATGGAGGCCAAACCTTTCATTCCGATGCTTGAAATTCAAGGTTCAATTCCCAACCTGCGGAAATCTGAGTGCCTTTACCCCTCCCTTCTGAAACCTTGCAAAAATTTTATCTCTGTCGGCAGTAAATCATTATCAGTTTATACTGATAAGAAAAAAAGGCTATATTCTGCTCAGGCTCACACAGATGGTTGTTTTAGGATCTGCATCCTCTAATATTCCATTGCAGGCAAATATATGCATTGAACTCTTGTATATCCAATTATATAGGGGCATAATTGACATTGCAAGCTTACTTGTTCTATAATTTTTCTCAGAAGTTGGGATTAAGGTGTGAATCTGGTTCTACAACAAGAAGCTCAGGTATGCTCGACTATCCTTAGCAATGCTCATAAAGACCTTCTATCAGTATGTCCAGTGATGAAGACTAAAAAGACTCCTTGACCTCATTCTTGATGATATGACTTGGACATGGTTAATCTGGTTGGTCATCTAGCAGTGCCTACATTTATTGCATCTTTCTAACCAAACCCACTGCGGACTGTTTACATGGACAAAAGGGCTGTTCTTCCTCCTCTATAAAAGCTATGGAAGCCCACAGCTTTTCAAGCCGAAGCCAAGCCCCACCTCTGCTGACATCACACAGCCTTGACTACATAAGCATTGAGCGTGAATCAGTCAAACGTTTGTCGAAGAACAAAGTGTAAACTAGTGCACAGTAAGACCTGGATACCAATAAAAGTCTGGCACATACCCGAGTCTCCATGACACCCGTACAGGGAATTTCCTCGCTGTCCCTCCGTCCATTCCCGCTTCTTGAGTGGTGGCGTGCTCCACCAACGGATTAGAACTAGGGATGATCCAGCCCACGAGGAAGTAAAAAATGCATCTAATCAGCAGAAAGGACTCCAAGGAGCCGGGTGGCATGTCTTCCATGGTTGACCGCTTCTTGGTGCGGAGGACATTCGAGCTTTCTTAAGAGAGTGTGGTGGGACACCCAGTGAGGCACGTCATTGGCTCGCACAGTTCCAGGAGCTACATTCGCTTATCAAAAGGCCTTTGCCGTGGTTGAGGTAAGTCGACCAAGGGGAATTAAATGAGGTTTCCAAGATTAGAAACAGCCCCCCACCTGTTGGTATTGGTTCTGGTAATATTCTGGTTCACCCTGGTGTAAGGATTCATTCCATCCAGACTTCAAATGCTATTTGATAGTCTGGAGAACATAGTCTTCTGCACAGTACCTTACTGATAGAGATACTATAAGTCCATGGGATTTCTTCATATAAATCCATCGCTGTTTTTATTTAATTCATATTGGAAAATACTATTCATACTATAGATAGATAGATAGATAGATAGATAGATAGATAGATAGATAGATAGATAGATAATATAGATAGATATGCCTGCTTTTTCATGTTCTTCAGTGGTTGTAGTCAATCTACTGTAATATGCCACAACTAGAGATGAGCAAACCGGGTTCGGGTTCAAGTCCATCGAACCCGAACGATCGGCATTTGATTAGCGGTGGCTGCTGAACTTGGATAAAGCTCTAAGGTTGTCTGGAAAGCATGGATACAGCCAATGACTATATCCATGATTTCCACATAGCCTTAGGGCTTTATCCAACTTCAGCAGCCACCACTAATCAATGCCGAAAGTTCGGGTTCGGATGGGACTTGTAGCATGCTCCAGGTTTGCTCATCTCTAGCCACAACCTATGGCTTTTTAGATGTTAAAAAACTAAAATTGGCATTATGCACTAACAACTGAAGGCCGTCATGGTATGATGGGGGTTGTAGTTTTACAACAGCTGGAGAGCCACAGGTTGTGGAGTGCTGTTGGACTATAACCATCCAAGAACATGGGCATGCACGTCTACTAGGTTGACTGCTGCCTTCCATAGCAGTAGCCGCACAGATGATAGCTAAACCTAAGAAACAATAAGAAAATCGGAATAAATATTAATAAAACATAGAAGAAAAGTTTACACAGACCTTATTGCCCCTATGGACTATATAACCCTGTGTTACTATAAAAAGTCACCAGCAGTCTCTCACGCTCCAGGAACGTTGCTCGCTCTACAACTTTGCCCTCTGGTTCTTTAACCTCTCCCATACTGGTCACCACTTTACAGCTACTTTGTGAATATACTTTTCATTCAACCTTTAACTTGGTGCAGTTCAAAGTGCCAGAAAGAATAGCCACATCCTATATATATATAAAATAATTAAATACAGGAAATCCCTGCACTTTGCTGTATGCAGTAGTAGTCTCACACACACACACACACATATATATATATATATATATATATATATATATATATATATATATATATATTAAACGACACATAATACACAGAATGATAGCTGTTACACAATTGCAATTATCATGGTAATTACAAACAAACAATGTCTCCACACACACTGTAAACATTTGTGAACGATTAGTGATGAATTTATGGTCAGTTCAAATGGTACGATCAATGAACACACGAACAGATTTTCGTTAGTTGTTTGCTTGGTGCCTGCATATACATGGAAAGATTATTCCTTAAATTTCAATTAAAATTTAAATTAATAAGATCCTAATACTTCATCTTGCATATAAAAGAAATAACTATATTATATTATATATGATATAAGTATTTATAATAGAAAAAATGACCCAAAAAAGTGATACCAGATCCAGATGCTATTCACCCAGTCACCCAGTGACACAATGGATGTAGGATTAGAAAGCATGTATAAGAGGGACCTTGTACTGTGAATAGGTCTGACAGCTGGGAATATTTCATGACATTTCCTTATACAAACGTGAGGCTTCTGCATGCACCCAGTCAACTACTGTAAAGAGAAAATATAATAATGGATGTATCTTCTATACTTTTGCTCGCTCCCTATGTCTATCCTCTTTCTTCTTTTTCTCTCCCACCCTTCCTTCCTCTCTCACTTTCTCTGCCTCCTTGCAGTGTCCCATCGCGTGTTATTCCTGTTGTGCTTTGGTTGTCTGATATAATGGCATTGGAAGATACACTCTGTACTATGTTCCTGGTGTTGGGGCTTGGTGTGTTATTGATGTCTTTATGTGCTTGGGTGATACTGCCATCTACTAATTGTACTGTGCTATGACTATGAGCAGGCAGGTTCTATGCACGTACAGTACATTAGCCCATAGGCATACACCGGGAAGACCCTAGAGTAAGGAAGATCCTTTGCTTGGGTCTGGCCTTCCTTAGACCTGACGTAAGGGTCTAGTTACAATCGATAGAAAGTGAAGGAGCAGTGAGATGTGCTCAGTCTTTATTGTGGCCTTCATACAGAAAAGGTCCAAAGTCACTGCAGCCACCCTGTCCAGGAAAGGAACCAGCGTCAGTACGGCCTCTGTATCTGAGACCAAGCAACGTTGTGGTCTCCACTTTAGAAGCACTGGGTATGTTTTGACCCTCAACTTATTAGGAATACCCAAATCATCCTGTAGTCATAATGAAAGATAAATCAAAGAGGAGAGAAAGGAAAGGAACAGTTGTGTAGCCATTAGGGATAAGCTGAACGGGGGCTTACTGCAAGTCTAGGACCTACTGGGTTTCAGGCCAGGCCTAGTTAAGTAAGTGTCTATCTGAGCTACACCTTAAGTCATCTGCATCCCTCAAATTGGGCATTGCAGAGACTCTGGACCATTTCTGTTACTGCAGCGACCCAGGGTCTAGCAGCTGGGACTGTAAGAGAAGAGTCCACAGGAAATAACATCCCCCTACGCTAACCTGTGGGAATAGAGTGACACAAGATCAGGGATTATAGACCCACCTAGTGGGTTGAGCTAGCCGTTGGAGGTACCCCATAGGAACCTAGCGGGTTGGCAATAGAGACTCGGCCTTTTCACTTAGCTTGACTACTGGCTACTACGGTACCTCAATATACTTGTATAGCCTTAAGAGTTAGAAGATACAGCTTACCAGCGTTAACAGGGTTAGTCCCAGTTTTCACCATAGTCCCTCCTTCTCTAGTCAGACATGGCTAGGGTGTTATCCGATAAAAAGAAAAAGGCTCAAAACAGGGTCCGGACCTCAGGCCAGGGCCTGGAAGAATATTTCAACTGAACTCTGAACTCTCTCAACTAGTTCCACTACAGCAGTGGACACCTAAGAATTAACCAAAGCCAGAAAGAGAGAGACTCCAGTTTTTTACAGTATTACCCAGGGGTGCTCCCCTTCATTATTGTCTAATGCCACATTGCTGGATTTTGTTGGCAAAGATTGTGAATGTTCTTTAAGTTTATAAGCTTTAATCCCATGTCCCACAACAATAGTGCACCGCAACTTTCTCCATGCCTGACCCCTGACAATGTCTGACTACTTTACCTTCTGAGCCCACTCACTCTAAGCCACTTCATGTCCAATTCTGCTTAAATTTTTATGGATATATGATAAACCATCCATCACAATGCCTCTTGTATCCTGTGATCTAATAGGCCTGGGTCATAGTATAGACTTTGAAACATCGCCGCTTTTGGTCATAGGCTGGTTTTGGTACTGCAGCTCAGCAATGGGGGATGGTCACTCATAAGCCTGTATGATTTCTCTTAGTGGATGAAAAACGTGTTCAGCTGCAAGAGGTCCTTGACCAGCCTTGCATTCGGCCTGTCTTTTCTCCAGAGGATGGATATGAAGCCACTGGTGGTGATGGGGCTGCCCAGCACATACTGTGCCCGACCTTCAGTTCACGATGCCAAGTCTTTGCTTGTCCACAACTGCCAAACTTTGGTGGACGCCATCCATACCAACTCTGGCACTGCATTGCCCTTTTTCAATGGAGGATCTGTGCTGACCGCCCGTGAACTGGATGGCTGGTACTGTCTACATTCTGCTTCATTGTCTTTCCCCTAAATCAGTCAAAAGTTACTAAACCACTAAACTACTCTGCACATTGGCAGAACCACTATTCCTACTAATAATACATTCCATACTATTATAGAGAATAAGTAAGTGACCCCCTATGAGGAGCCTTGTATCCCCATATTAGTTTGATGGCTCTACCTGTGAAGCTGGCCATACAATTTCAATACTCATCAACTGAGCACTCACTTAGCCAACATTTATTCCTAGCATACTGCCCTATACACATATATTCATTCAGTTAACACCACCTTTAGTCCTTATTGGCCATTGCAGTTTTTCAACCTGCCTATTCATGATCAATGACACCAGGGGGTGGATGTCTCTACAGGTGCCCATACACCTTATACTAAAGAAGGCCAAACCCAATATGAGGTGTATAGGGGGCTCCTGACTCTCTCCCTACAGATGATGTCAGGCATGATGTTTTATTACCGCCTTACCCCAGAGTTTTCGGTACGATAAGACTATCTAAGGCATAATCTTCTTTCCCAGCTATGGAACAGTATCAGCCGTGGACATGGAGCTGCTCACCTGGTGCCTCAACTCTGGTAACATTCCCATCATCTGCCCCATTGGAGAGACACCTTCTGGCCGATCCGTTCTTATAGACTCCTTAGAAGTGACCACCAGCATCTCCCGGGTCTTGAATCCACTTAAGATCATCTTCCTCAATACGGCGGGCGGCCTGAAGGATCTGAGTGAAAATGTAAGACATACTGTAATCTTATATAGAAGGGGGTTAGTAATCTAGCAATGGAGCAATTCCAAGGTGACCAGATAGAGGTTACATTCTACTCTCTACCAGAAACAGTGCCACACATGTCCACTCAGGCTGAGTGTGGTACTGCAGCTCTGCTACATTCAAACAATGTACTACAGTCTACAAAACCATCTATCTTTTGGCTGCCAGTCTCAGCAGTAATTGGCATCCCAGGCGCTGTCTAACCTGTCTCACCGCCACTACTGTAACCTCTCTATAACCTACAGGTTGTGGGACATGTGAATCTTCCCGCAGACTTGGAACTGATGAGGAACGCCGTATGGATGAGCGAGAGGCAACGTCAGCAGGTGACGGTCATCGTGGATCTCCTTAATCGTCTGCCTCATTCATCTTCTGCGTCATCACATCAGCCCGGACCCTGCTCAGCGAGCTCTTCAGCAACAAAGGTGAATGGATTTATAACATTTTTACTGTCACTTTAAAAAAACTTTTGTCATGACCTAGAGATGTGGCGATAGTTTGGATTAATAAGGGTCTGAGTGTTCAGACCCCACCAGGTCTCTAGAATTAGCGGGGAAAGATCCGCAACTGAGATCATCCCGTTGACTTACATTGTTTTTTTTCCTAGAGATTGGTTAACGTCAAAACATTCAGACTGATCAAAGTTTTTGACAAGTTTCTCACAGTTCTCACACCAGTCAGACCCCCTGTAATAATAGACTTGTCTCCTGTACTGTGAAACATGGATATCATGCATCTATCTATCTATTGCTTTAGGAAAATTATATTACTTTGTAATATAACTACATTAAAATGCTATCCCATCCTCTCCCTCATATTGGGAACAGCAGGGCTGCTCAAGCACAGTTACATATCACGATTGCATACTGAGCCTCCCCTGATGTCTATTCTAATGTATATTAGCATTAAAATAGACATTAGACTTGGGGAAGCTGTCTGTGTCAGTCAGTACTGCAGCTGTGCAACACTGTAGCAGACAGAGCAATAATTGACAGTTACCCCTGCTCGCTCTGCTACATTGTGCCATGCCTGCAGCGCTCCTGACACACACCTTTCCCAAGTGTGATGTATATCCTAATGTATGTATGTATTAGAATAACCATCAGGGAAGCCTTAGTATGCTGCAGTGGTAGTGATATGTAACTGTGCTTGAGCAGCCCTGCTGTTCCTGACGTGTTATCCATACTGCTGCTCCTCAGTTTAAAAATGGGGGGGGATAACAAATGACAAAGTTACCTCTGCTACATCATTGGATGAACTTCTGGCTTCTTCTACCTAAACAACCTTGTGTCTTCTGTAGGTTCTGGGACACTTTTTAAGAACGCAGAACGAATGTTGAGGTTTGATTCTTTCCAAGAGGTTGACACTGATCGCCTCATCTCTCTGGTGAACACATCTTTTCAGAAAAAGCTGAAAGACAATTACATCAGCACTGTGGCAAAGCGGCTGCACTCTGTGTATCTGTCTGAGGGGTAAGTGCCATATAATAGTTCCCCAACCTGTAGCTTTCTAGCTGTTGTAAAACTACAACTCCCAGCATGCCCTGTCAGCTGAAGGTTGTTTGTGCATGCTGGCAGTAGTAGTCTTGCAACAGCTACGGAGTCAGAGGATCACTACTCTACCGTTACTAGATGAGGACAAGTTGTAATACTAAACACAGCCTTGGACAAGGGGGGCGCTGTTCTGCAGAAAATGTTCAGTTCTGTGCAGAATGTTACAGTAACCTAACAAATGATCCTACAGGTATAATGCAGCGGCCATCATAACCACAGAGCCGGTGCTGGAAGGGACCCCCTACCTGGATAAGTTTGTAGTCAGTTCTGGAAGGCAAGGCTATGGATCTGGCCAAATGCTATGGGAGTGTGTACGACAAGACCTGAAAACTCTATTCTGGAGATCACGAGCCACTAATCCTATCAATTCCTGGTAAGCAAAGACCAATCGCTTTCTTACAAAAACAGCCTCACTCCTGTCCTGTAGTCAATTAAATTAGTGGAGTAAAACTGCAGTACCAAACACAACCTATGGACAAGGGTGGCGTTGATTTTTTATATAAAGCCATGTTTTTCAACACCTTTGAAACATTATTTTCAATGCATTTTAGTCTTTTTTTTTATCCTCCAGAGTGGCGTTCACAATTCTGCAGGCTAAAATACAATATTGCTTGTGGCTTGGCCTGTTCATAGCTTATACTGGAGATTTTCACCAGGCACTTAGAGTAATCTGATGCAGGCAAAACTAAGCACCATATTTTAGTATCCACCTATAACCCCTATCATCCCTATGACTTATTGCTTAAACTTGTTCTTTTATTGATACAGGTATTTTAAGAACAGCGACGGCAGCTTTTCAAACAAGCAGTGGATATTTTTCTGGTTGGGTCTGGCCGATATAAGGGATTCCTATGAGCTGGTGAACCATGCAAAGAGTCTGCCGGATTCATTCTGCAAAAGTCCCGTCTCATGACAGAGACTGATGCCACCTGATGGACAATCACCAGTACTGCAACAGTACCACACACTATTGTACACCCAAGACCTCTCTGACTCAATGTTTTTTATATATATATATATATATATAATTAGTATTTCCATGTACTCCTATATATGTCATAAGCCTAAGTACTCCACAGACTGATACAGTGTTTCAATAAACTGTCCCATGTCCCTTATCACTACAAGAGGCTGCAGTGTATGTTATCATTTGCTTTATACAGCTGGTCACTTTTGGTTGTCATGATAGAGAAAGTAGTTATCATAGACGGGGTCCCCTGCTCTGGAGTGGGCTGCGTTAAACAAGCAGCAACTATAGCGGACTTGGTCAGTCCACATACAAGGTTACCATATGTAACTCTCCAAGCTCAGAGGGCGTTTAATGGTTCCAAAAGGGGGGGGGGGTGGAATCTAACAACAGGCACTTCAGATGATGTGCTTGCCATTTATATAATAAAGGTTTGACATTTAATTTTGCTGCAATTCCTGCATTTTACCTGTAGAGGCCGCTGCTGTAGAAAAGAGCAGGTGACAGCAACCATATAAGATAAGCAGGGTATACACATCATCCACAGGATAGGGGATAAGTAGCTGATCGGTGGGGGCCCGACCGCTAAAACCTGCGGCAATCCTGAGAATTGAGGCCACATAAACTAGTGGAACAAAAGTGCGTATGTGCGACCAACGCTCCTTTTACCTTCTCTGTTCTCGTGAACCATTTAAATGCATTGGGCCGGGATAAATTATAAATAATTTATTCCGTATTCCTCTGATGCCTTGAGGTCAAATGGATATCTATAGTGTCTGACTGAAGGCACAGAGTACAGGAGGCATGCAATGACAAACACTAACCTCGGGTGTCCTCCACTGACAACTGTATACTACACAGAGTACACTCGCTGAGTATATTATAGTCCAGAGCAGCATTCACAATTCTGCAAACTTGACTGGACATGGACTCAACTATGCAGCTATACATGTCAGACAACAACCTGAGGGTATGTTCACACCAAGGATTACCCATAACGCATCCGCAGCTCACCCCCGCACATCTCTGCCTGTGCCATAGACTCCCGTTCTATAGTTGGGCGGATTCCGACGTCCATCCAGAGAATGAACCAGTTCATTCTTTGGACAGACAGCAGAATCCGCCCAACCATAGAGTGGAGTCTATGGCACAGGCGGAGATGTGCGCGGCCTTGAGCGGGGGCGAGCTGCGGAATCCGTGGTGGGCGATCTGCCCAGATTCCTCAGTGTGAAAATACCCTCACTGATTAATTAGCAACCAGCAGAATAGTAAGTACAGCTCTGGAGTATAATCCAAGATGTAACTCAGGATCAGTACAGGATAAGTAATGTCATGTATGTACACAGTGACCCCACCAGCAGAATAGCTAATGCAGCTGTTGAGTATATACAGGATGTACACACAAAAAACAACTGTTCCAGCTAAGAAGGGCAAACATGCACCCAAGGATCCAACCTTTTCCTTTAAATGCTTTTTGT